>NW_026023454.1:0-105480 GCF_019186545.1 Solanum stenotomum | reverse complement strand
TCATATTGCATATTTATTTTTTTATACGTGAGTTATTTGTATAACGGTAAGAGTATATATGAGTCATCTTTATAACTAGGGTATATCAACTCTAAATGACAAAGTTAAAGGTATATTAGACCATTTTCCTTCTTTTTTTTAAGTACTTGAGTAAGAACTAATATTAGTATAGTTTTTTAAAGAATTAAAGTGAAAGTTCATAATAGGAATGAAAAAAATGAACAAAATAGAACATTCAATAACTTATAAAATTTGTTTTTTCTTAAACATTAGATATTGACCTCATAAACACAAGAAGAAAACATAGTCAAATATTTAGTTATCTTTTTATAAGAAATTGTTATTCCTTTTTTAATATAAGAGACCTACGAGATCTGAAACGATCATTTTCTTCAACGTAAAAGATTATCTTAAAAATGCCAATTGGCACTTGCTAATGACACATAAAATTGTAGGGAAAAGGCCTCATTCTCTTACTGATATACATATGGTGAAGGACATTGATTATATACAAGTTACAATTGTGGTTAAGTAAAGACTTTGAAAACAAAATTACACTCAACCACCGGCTGCATTTGCTTGCCGGGGTGGCCTAAAACCATAGTAAATTTACATTTACCAAACTATTGCTTCTTCTTGTTGTAAAAAACAAGGTTTGAATTGTTAGCTAGTGTCACAAAAATTTCCATTCATTTGGTTTTGTACTGCTTTGATAGCAGCAACTCTAGCAGCAGTGGCAGCTCTATTCGCAGCGGTGACTGCTTTTTTCACTTGTTCATCTACTCTCCTTAGTTTAATTGCGTTTTCTGCTGCCTTCCTAGCAGCCTGCAGAGATCAGACAATGACAATTCAAACATTGAATAATCAGTATATGCATATGCATCAACAGACTAAGGTTAAATGCGCATTAAATGACGCGAAAAAACTGTTTTTTTAAACCTGCACAGCTCGAAGGACAGCATCAGTTAGTGGGGGCGATGGAATTTTCAAATTGCCAGAGTCCCATTCCCCACATCTTGTGTCACCATTTCTAAATGTATACATTCCGTAACCTTGCTTCCGACCTTCATGCCATGACCCTTCATAGCAATGCCCGTTCGCAAAATGATACACACCAAAACCATGAATCTTATCTCCGAAATATTCACCTGCATACCAATCCCCGTTCCTGCATAACATATCTCCGTTTACATAACCTTATAATTCAACCAATTCATCAAACGAGACAAAAATCATGAAACAGGATATTGCATTTTAGGAAAGCATGATCCGATCCATCACTAACAAACAACAATAGATGCAAAAATCATACAAAATTATGTTCCTGATCCATCACTAACAAACAACAATTAACAGTACTAAAATAGTAAGCAAGCCAAAAATTACAGCTAGCACTATCGAACACGAATAACATACAAATCAGATTCCAGCCATGGAACAACTGGAAAGTTGTTATTTTACCTGAAATGGTAACAGCCAAGGCCATGTTTGACTGCGCATTTAAATTCACCAATGTAAGAGCTACCATCAGAGCAAGATTGTGAGCCAACACCATGGCTTTGACCATTACACCATTGACCAGCATAGGTATCTCCTGTATAGAACTTGTAAACACCATAGCCATGTCTCAATCCTTGCCTGTATTGTCCTCGATATTTACTACCTCTAGCCCAACTCTCTATCCCATACCCATCATACTTCCCATCAACCCAATCACCTTCATATCTTCCCTTAACAAAATAGTTGTAAACTCCACTACCATTGCACCTCCCTTTATGATACTCACCTTCATAGATATCCCCATTGCTGTAAAACTCAACTCCTTCCCTCACGACCTGGTTTTCATTCTCAGATTTTCCCTCTTTATGCCCCAATTTTGTTTCCCCAATGAACCACTGAACCGGTTTCGAGTGGGTTCTCTGAAACCCAAACCGTTTCCCATACTCATCAAACAAGTTCCTAAACACATTATACCTTTGGTGAATTGACTCCCTGTTCTTCCCAGCGAAGAACAACAGAACCGCTACGAAAATCAGAGCTAACAGGAGACTCTCTGACGTGGGTATATCATCCCTGCTAAAGAAAACGAAAAGGGTATACATTAAAACCACCGAAACTACCAGAACCGGACCTATCCTCACCGGAGCCGATCGGAACGGCGAGAAAAACGAACCCCGACGAATCGGAGTCGAACCGGGTTTATGCGGCTTCTGCTCTTCAATATCCGGTTCATGGTCAATTCCGAATTCATTAATCGACGAAAAGCTTTGAATTGACGACCGGATAGTTGGAGAAGACCGGAGAAGTGAAGACTGTGTCCTCGTTAGCTTCGCCTGGCTTTTCTGACCGTCCATTTTCAAGTACCTAAAATCTCACCCGTTGAATCTTTAAATTTTTTCTCAAACTTCACTCTCCCCTTCGATACCTAGATATTTTCAACTCCAACGCCGGCTTCATTTCTCAGGCGACCGGAGTGGCGTAGGATAAGTAGTGAACAAGTGCGAAGTAAAGCAGGTTTTTTCTTGGGAAAAGTGTATAATTTTTGAGAGAGATGAACAGAATGAGATAGAGAGAAGACCGGGTTTTATTTGAGATCATGGAGGCACTTAGATTTAACGTGAACCGTTCATTTAAATATTCAACGGTTAGATCTAAAGGAGTATTATTAGCCGTTAGATTAAGTTCCCGGTTTCGACGGGCAAGGTTTGGTCGTGGGATCTAGATTCCACTTTTTTTTCGCTTTATTCACTGTCGCAACCCCGGCACGTGCCCCACTGTCCAACTTTCGAGTTTAAATTATTGATTCGATTAATTTAAATTTGAATAAATATAAATAATTTATTCAGTTTATGAGTAATTATTTTTTTTAATTGTCAGTATGATTCTGATCTGCGTAACGCTAAGACAACTTTATGGTATAAACTTATTAATTGGTCATGTGTACTCTCTGTTTTTTTGTTTTAAAACCAAAATTTGGACAAGAGTCTTGGGTCGAAGAAGTGGTCTTCAATGAGGACAGATTCAAGAAAATAGTTAATTATAAATTATTTTGGTAGTATATATTATATTATTTATTTTCGATTAAAATAAAAATAATTTGTGGTAGGAAGGCGGAAAAAATGGCTCATTAATATGATTTAATGATTCTTCGGCAGTTTTGAAATATAATTAATCAAGTTTCCTTTTACAAGGAAAATATGTGTGACAAAGAGAGATAATTAAAAAAACACCTTACTATTTTTATACTCTGAAAATTTGATATTCCAGTTGTATACGGAAATTAAAAAATAGTGTAGTAAATTGTTTTACAAGATTCAAACATCGATAAATAGTATAATTAATTTAAGTTGAAAACCAGGCTACCTAACGATGTACAAAGAAAAGAAAAAGATAGGACAACCCCTCCGCTAGGTTTTGAATTTCATACTATTTGCAAGTGTTTTAAGAGAGCAGTTTCGATACGCACCTAAAGCATTTTGTATTAGTAATGTTCAAAAGAAGGATCGTACCTCAAAGAGTGAGATCAAAGATGTATGTTTTTTTTTTTAATCCCCCTATATTCATCTCTATACGCTATATTTGAAGGGAGAAACGTTGAGATGAACAAATTCAAGCTATTTGGCTATTTCTATTATTATTTTTTTCCCTCTATACTCTATACACTACATCAAAAATGGTTTTTAGCGGCAATTAATTCTTAATTGCTGCTAAATATGTATTTTTAGCGGCAATTAACACTATTTGTATATGTCTCTAAAGCCTTTAGCAACATTGGTTCTAATGACACTTAACTAATGCCGGTAAAGACTTTAACACTCTTTATTAATGTCAATATTTATTGCCGCTAAAAGTCGTTTTTGTTGTAGTGATATTTGAAGATAACTATTATTAGACCCGTCATTATGGGCTAGGCCCGTTGGGCCGGCCTAGCCTAACCCGTGATTTGATAGGGCTGGGCTATGATTTTTGGAGCCCATTTAAGAAAATGACTTTTTAGCCCGGCCCAAATAAGCCTGTCGATTTGTAGGGCTTGAAAAATATGGATAGGGCTGGGACGTGGCCAAATAAAAATTAATTAAAAAATAAAAATAAAACAGAGTATTAAAAATAGTAAAAATTAGGCAAATCACATAGTATAAGAAAGAAATTAATTCCTATTCCTACTCTTTCATTAATTACCAAAAATCCCTTTTTTTAGTGTCTTTCAGATACATAATATTGCAGGCGGATACTTTAATTAATAAAGGGCGGATACTTAAATTATTAAGTTGTTATTATCAGTTTAATGTGTTAAATAAGGGATTAAAACGGAAATTATAATTGACTCCCACAAATCACGCTATGTTTCTTCCTTCAACCAATCAGTCGTTCATAAACCTCTAACTGAATTATAATTTTTAAATTTCAAATTGTGAAACCTTCTCTCTGTTCTTCGAAAAAATAGTAAAAGTTTGATTCAAACAATTTTGAAACGCAATTTTGTGAAGATTCGAAATGAATATTTCGATCTTGTTAAGGCATTTTGGATCATGGGAAAGTGATGTTAGATACGAGCAATACAGAAATGATGGGATAGTGGTTGGAAAAAATATTTCGTTCGTGAATCTTATTTCAACAATTGCAGCTGAATTGGATATTGATGAATTGAAAAAAATCATCGAGATCAGATACGTTGTTGAAGGTAATTTGTCTCCATTGTGTATTTGGAATGATATGGGGGTGAAATGGTACATAGAAATTAAGAAACATGAGGTGGGATTCGTCTCCATTGTGATTACTATAAACATGATGCATCAACAAAAACTTATGCAGTTCCAATGGAACCAATGCCAGACAAGAGTGATTGGACAGCTCCATAATGTGTTTTGGAAGAAGTTGTCTNTCATGTTCATCGAATAATCATTCAAATCAGATTCAAATTTACCGAAAATTTGATAAGATACATAATGAATAATTGTTGGACAAATAATTTCTTTTATGAATCTCAAATCCACCATTGCAGTAGATCGATGAGATGAGGAAAACTTGAAAATCCAATATATAGTAGAAGGAAATCCTTCCGAAATCTAAGAAAGTGAGGATTTTCTTTTGGAATTTGAAGCAAATCCTTTCGAAATCTGAGAAAGTGAGGTGAGGTATGAATGATACAAAGTTGATGAAATGGTTGTTGGTCAAAATATTGATTTGTGAATCTCAAATCAACCATTGCAGCTGAATTAAAGATCGATGAGTTGAGGAAAAATTTGGAGATCTAATACATCATTGAGGTGAAGAATCAAGAGTTTGGATTTTCAATGTATCCGTTATGGATTGATACAAAAAACATAAACTCTAAAGAGATCCATACCTTTGATGGATCATTCATATCTTTTATAATTTTGTGTAATCGTTTTCTGAATTTTATTTCTGAGATGGATAGATTTATCAATACATTACTATTTATGTATCTGGTAGTTGCTACGTATCAGATACAATTAGCGTAAATTCGAATTTATGTATCATGTCTAAAAAATTGTGTATTTGTTCATGCAAGAATAGAATGTTGTGTATCAGATACATAGAAACACCTAGATACATGATAAATGATACATTTAGTGAAAATTTTATATCAAGTATCAAAATTAATAGTTGGACACGATACACTGTGTATGATAAAATTGTAATGTATCATAGTGTTGAAACAAAGATATTATACATTAATTTAAGAAACAAAATTAACTAGATACGTTAAAAATCTAGTTAATGTATCCCAAACTATAACCATAAGATAATTTAGTAATTTGAACACGATACATTGTACATAATGAAATTGTAATGTATCATAATGTTGAAACGAAGACATTACACATTAATTTAAGAAACAAACACATTTAGATACATTAAAATCTGAATACATATATATTAGAAAAATATGAACAAGAAAAAATTAGGAAAAAAAATCAAATTGATATGAAAATTGTAACTAATAAGATTGTAGAGAATCCTTTTGAAAATCAAATTCATATGAAAATTGTAACTGATAAGATTGTAGAGAATCCTTTTGAAAATTGTAACTGATAAGATTGTAGAGAATCCTTTTGAAAATTATAACTAATAAGATTGTAGAGAATCCTTTTGAAAATCAAATTGATATAAAAATTATAACTGATAAGATTGTAGAGTGAAATTAGGGAGAGACTAAAGGAGTGAAAAAAGGAAGGAAATCATGTGTTAAGGCTGAAATACTTATGTATCCGTTTGACTTGAGAATTGAAAAAAAATAAGGGATTTTGAAAATATTTTGAAATGGTAGGGAATGGTGGAAATTATGGAAAATAAAGATATGTATATAGGTAATTTATCCTTTTTAAATTTCAAATTGTGAAACCTTCTCCCTGTTCTTCGAAAAAATAGTAAAAGTTTGATTCAAACAATTTTGGAACGCAATTTTGTGAAGATTCGAAATGAATATTTCGATCTTGTTAAGGCATTCTGGATCATGGGAAAGTGATGTTAGATACGAGTAATACAGAAGTGATGGGATAGTGGTTGGAAAAAATATTTCGTTCGTGAATCTTATTTCAACAATTGCAGCTGAATTAGCTATTGATGAATTGAAAAAAAACATCGAGATCAGATACGTTGTTGAAGGTAATTTATCTCCATTGTGTATTTAGAATGATATGGGGGTGAAATTGTACATAGAAATTAAGAAACATGAGGTGGGATTCGTCTCCATTGTGATTACTATAAACATGATGCATTAACAAAAACTTTTGCAGTTCCAATGTAACCAATGCCAGACAAAAGTGATTGGACAGCTCCAGAATGTGTTTAGGAAGAAGTCGTCTTGCCACCAAAATACAAAAAAATGCCTGATAGACCAAGAAAAAAGAGGAAGAAAAATCCAGACGAAAAGCTAAGCACAAAAACGAATTGTTGTGGACGTTGTGGACAAGAAGGTCACAATATAAGAACATGTACTTTCTTTCCAAAAGATTCTCGATGATTACTTTTTAAGAATTTTTATGCTTCATGTGTACTAATTTTCTGGATATTTTGAATATGCTAATAAGATATTATCATTTGGTGTGATTTTAACTTTATATAAATGTTATAAGAGACAAACTGTTGAATATGAATTTTTTGCCTGTATGGCGTACTTCCGATCTCTCCTAATGTTACTTCTCGAGTCTCTGAACAACAACTTCTCAAAGCCCCACAGCCTGTAACAATCACCATATGTAATTAAGTAACAAATGGAGAGTATGAAAGGAATATGCAAAAAAAAAAATCATTTCATTGCTGATTTAATGGTTAGTAGCTAAAAACTTTATAACAACATAACCACTAGATACTAAATATATTGAATTGTTTTATACCTAGTGTAAAACATATTGTATCATGTGTTGGGGTATATAACAATTAAGTTATTTGATAATTTATTTAGTATCATATACGTTATAGTTCAACTATATTTTGTATCTGATAATAAAAAATTGCTAGTTATTATGATTTAAATCAATGTTACAAGATTCAACCTGTTAAAGGATACAAAATATATTGAAACTTAATTGTTTTGTACCAATTGTAACATATACACAAATTTTTTATTTGATAATAAAATGTGTATCGTATACGTAATATTTTTATGGATATTGTGTATCTGATAATAATATAGTATCATATGTTGTGATTTACATCAAGGCTACCACATGTTAATAGATACTAAATAAATTGAAAATTAGTTGTTGTTTACCAAGTGTAGAATATATAGTATCAGATATTATGTATCTGATGGTTATATTGTATCAGCAGTATTGGTGTATAAGATACAATTTGTAACAAGATACTATATAATAAACTATATATATATTGGAACAATGATTAAAATTGAAATACAATTTTTGACAAAAACAGTCTTCAAATTAATAATTACTTAGAATAATTGTGTTGAAACGGGAAGGAATATTACAAAATACTAATTAATGTATCTTCAATACAATAAAACATAATTATTCTACATTAATGATTCCACCTTCTGCTGGTGTAGTGTAGTCACTCTTCGGCCTTGTGGGATCATCATTATCGCTAACATATCCCGCCTTGAACTTGTATATACAATACTTCCATAACAGTGTTGCATATCTATTGCAAAGTTAGTCACTCTGAATACTAACAGATGGAATGTTGATTTTGTCAGCAAAAACAACTACATACATTCCACAATCACTGCAAACAAAAAGTAGATACATTAAAAAAGAGAATTAAATGTGTAAGTAAATAAATTATTTTACAATACTAATAGGCTATCGCTTTGTTGTTGCATAATGTCTTGAGCATATTCCAACTCAAACGACTGTTGTGGACCCAACAGTTCACCAATTTCCTAAAGATAGAAATGCTATACTATTACAGAAATATAATGATGTTTCGCTTTAATTGATACTAAATAACAAGAAGACATAAGAGGTACACAAAATCAATTATATTGTATATACATTGACATAATTCAATGTGATACAAATATAAATTCTCATAACCATTTTTATTCTTTTAAGTATCATATAGAGAATTATCATTGACTATGATGCACAGTACCAAAACCAACCTAGATGCCAAATTGTGAATTGAGCAAGTATCTTAGATACAGTAATGTTCATTTCATTTGATACTAAATAACAACAAAGCATAAGAAAACATAAGAGGTACACAAATTCAATTATTCCTTATATACAGTGACAAAAAAATAACCTACAAAGTAAATGTGATTTGAGTACATAACTTCAATACAGTTCTCTTCACTTTTGATACAATAACAGTTAATAAACAAATTCGCAAAAAATTATTGTATCTGAAAAACAACTGCATATTTCAAAGAGGATACTTAATAAAAAAATAAGAAATTATTTATCATCAGATTAAAAAAAAACAAGGGATACATATATGATCAAAATTGCATACCATGGGTAATGTTGGTCGATTAATGGGAGAGACAACCTTTCTACCCCTTTTCTTTGGGGTTTTCGGATCTTTTGAAGTAGATGCGTGTACTTCTTTTACCGATTTTCTCTTGCTAGAACTTTGATTTGTCATGACTATCGGGTGATGCAACCTTTTAGAACTCAATTCGTTGCTGTTAGGATCTTCTGAATAAAAAATTAGAGATTTGTTAGATGTTAGATGCATAATGCAAGAGCCAAAATGATTGATACACAATAAAGAAAAAAGAAAAAAAAAGGCAGAAATCACAATGGAGAAGATGAGAAAACCTAATTTGAACTCTGAATCCAGTTGAATAGTGATAGGATTCTTTTGAAATTCAAAATTATTTGAATTTTGATAACTGAAATTGTAATGGGAGAGATTGAGGGCGAAAATTAGGGAATGGGAAATGTTTGATTCGGCTTCCAAATAATAAAGTATCCGATTAAGTTGAATTGGGGCAAAATAAGGATTTTTTTTATTTTAATAAAGAGTAGGGAAATATTGAGAATATGTAAAGTAATGTTGTGTACTTAAGTAATTTGTTCTTAAAAATAACACGAGTCTACACTCAAAATCGGTTTAAAGTTTGAAATATTACAATTTAAATACAGATTATGTTTATAGAATATGTACTACATAAAATAAAGTTCCTAAAATTTCTAGGGAATCACTACATAGGCATAGCCTATGAAATATTATCATAGTTTTTGTGTTTTATTATGATCATTGGAAAACAATTAAGTTAATATTTCTATTTAGCTATTCATGTTTTTACTTGAAATCAAACTTAATAAATATTATATAAATAATTTTATTTGTGTATTTGATTAACAAGTAGTAACACTAGTCGATATTTATGATAATATTTTTAAATTATAATTTAATTTTAAAAATTATAAAATATATACTTTTAAGAAAAGAGGCCTGGCCCGACAAGCCCATAGCCCACGCACTTGTGGGCTGGGCCGATCATTTTCTAGCCCACATAAAAAATGGGCTAGCCCGGCCTGACCCGTCAAATTGGAAAGCATGTATGGATTAACCCAAATGGAGTGGGTCAACCCATATTAACAGCTCTAACTATTATTCATTATCTCTCTCTATTTCTTTTATTATTATTATTTTATTATTAATTATATTATATGATATTATATTTTAACATATTATAAGTCATATAAGACTATTAATTAAGTCTTTATCATAAGCATTTTTAGTCAACACATTATGATCTTGTGCTATTTCAATTTTCATGAGTATTTTTTTTAAATAATTTTATTCTCGTAAAAAGCGAGTTACTTTTACATTCACATAGATGAAACTTGTCAAGAGTACTCCGCATCTCACATTAAGTCACTATATGATTTCCCTCAATGTGTTTCAGATGATTTGTCTTGCCAAGGTCTTGGTTAGTTCATTTATAAGATTATAATAAATTTTGACAAATTAATATTAATGGTATATCCCTTATCAATATGTTCTCACAATATTGTGTTTTCTTCTAATGGGTCTGAATTTATCGTTATAATATCGATTTGATACTCGATCAATAATATTGGTACGATCACAATTAATCAAATTAGAATAAATAAAGTGTTTGATATAACAAAATCAATTCACCTTTCACTAGTTGAAGCTAAGAAAATATTTTAACTTTCATTGTAGAGTTCACAAATAATAATTTGATTTTCTCATTTTCAACAAATAGTACCAAATTTTCTCAGCTACATCATTAAAATATTTAAGAATAGCAGATTTTGTTTTATAAAACAAGTCACATACTTTTATATCTGATTTGCTTGTATCTACTAAGTATTTCTGTTATAAATGCAATATTAAATTAAATGCAATTAGTTACATATCTCGTATTTTTTTATTAGGTTAACAAATTTCTTTTTTGTATTTGTCACACCATGTTCACAAAATTGCAAAAGGAGTTTCAAGACTCACACAATCAACTCAATTTTATTTCACAATTTTTTCAATATAATGTGACTTGTCAAGAAAAACTTCATATTATGTTTATATAGTATTTTTCATTGCAAGAATGAAACTTACCTCACCCAAATATTTCATATCAAAATGACTACTCAATATGCATTTTATAGTTTCTTTTATAACACTCATATTAGAACCAAAAATCAAATAATATACAAACATAACATGTGATTTATTTCAAGTATATATATATATATATATGCATTTGCAATCCTTCTATTTTTTTTAGCATTTCTCAAAAATGCAAAAATTACATTTTTCATGATAGAATTTTTTTTCTCATTTCATGAATCCCCACTATTTCTAAAATTTAAATATCATCTTTTTGTTCATGAAAAGTAATATCAATTTATTATGAACAATATTAGGTTAAATTTATTAAACTTTTCTCCATTTGAATTGATTAAGTAGAAAAAATACTTTCCCTCCATGTTTTCTCTTTCATCTCTTGGAGAAATTTAGCAATGCTAAAGCGAAATGATGTTGAGATCTCCTATTTTGATATCCACACTTTTTCAAACTGAAACTTCTTAAAATTATTGATGTATATGTCACAAATCATAAGAAATTACAGTTAAAAATAAAATAAACATAAATAAATGACACTTTACTAGTCTTACCTTTGGCTCTCCCCGATCTTCAAATCTTGGGTTTGTCTTTGCTTTCTAGAGACCAGTAATATTAATTTTTGAGAAATTTCGTAAGTAGTAGGGTTGTTTAAAACCGAACCAAATCGATGATCCGATCTGAAAAAAAGTTATTGATTTATCAGTAATGGGTTATTGGTTTAGCGGTTTTGATAACAATTTTTTTTTGTTAACGGGTTATCGGTTCTTAACGATTTGAGGTTTTTCTTAACGGGTTAACCGATAACCCGATAGTAAATTAAATAGTTATATTTATACCATTGTGTATATAAAGTCCTTGACTTAGAATTTGATTTCCTACTTTAATTTCTGGTTGTTTCAAACTCTTGATTATTCTATGTCACGACCCAGACCATCGTGATTGGCACCCACACTAACCCTCCGGTGGGAGAACCACTACCAAAACCCAAACCAAGCAACTAAACCAAACACTAAAGCATTTAAGTTACGGAAGCAAGTTAAATAACTAAAAAATGAAGTTCCCATAAACTTCCAAAAGATCTAACAACTAAACAATGCGGAAAATACACATAGAACCTGAAAGTCAATGTACCAAAACATCTAACAATGAACCAAAAGTCTAAACAAGAAGGGATACAATTCCAAGCTAATGAACTAATAACTAACTAGAAAAGCCTAAGTCCGAAATGTGGACATATACAGAAAGGAGAACTCATGGCAGCCCGAAAGAATTGGCTCACCCTTGAATTCGAACGATGATTACTGATCTTCTAAGCGAGGTCTGTCAATAGCCGCCTGAAGATGTCATGTACTCAACAAAGAAAGAGCAAGTGTAGTATCAGTACACAACCACATTGTACTGGTAGGATCACATAGCTATCCCACTAAGTGCATTGATACATAAGTCAATACAACAATATAAGTACATGCATAATATAGAACATATACAAGATTATCAACATTTACAAATAACGAACAACTTCAAATTTCTCAAGATACACAATTATGACAAGTCATTGGTCCTCTCATGGAACCCAAACCCAAACTGTTAGCATACCAGAATGTGGTACCCGATCCAATGATTATGCCGAAACGTGACAACCGATCCAAGTTAATGTGTCGAAACGCAACACCCAATCCATTCAACAAGCCACAATCACAATCACAAAGTACATTCTCATAATCATGCAATCAAGTCATGATTCATGGCATTCATCATTCATATATCCTCATTTACAATTAATGTGATCAATAATGTAACATTCGCATACAAACATGTATCATAATGAAGCAAGAACAAACATACATCACACAATCATATAATCACAATCATCACCTACCTTGAAATAAGCTTGAAACCCTAAGAAACTTGATCCTTCCCTTCTCGAATTTGTTCTGCTTGTTCTTGGTCTACAAACAATCATAATAACACGGAAATTAATAAACAATCATTAATTACCCAAATTACTAGTAGTCCTATGAACCCTAGATCAAACCCACAATCCCAATCTCCCAAATTAGGGCTTTTTCCACTATAGTTTCTAGATCAAAACCCTCCCCCATCGATAATTACCCATTAGATTATGCTCTACGGATCAAATAACGGATTCGGGGAGTTAAAACCTTACCTTTAGCCTCAAGAATGGTGAAAACTGTCAAGAATTGCCTGGGGTTCGTTCCTTAGCTCTAAAAATCGAAAAGTGCATAATAAGGACGTTTTGAGGTTTATTTACGACCTTAAGTCGCGTCTAGCCCGCCACAGCGGGCCTCACCCCGCTACAGCAGCCCCGCCAGAGCGACCAAAACCACCGCCAAAGCGGCTTGCACGAAATAGTGAGCTAATTAAAGAATTCCAAAACCCCTATTTCACAACACGCCTTCAACTAACGACACTCAAAACTACTCGTTCACGCTAAGATCGATTTCGGGAGTTCTACTCACCCAAATTCAACTCCGTAAAGTCGTACAGATTCCTTAACGACTAATCTAACTACTCATGTACTCAAAATCGTAAATAAGTCACCCGATTGTTATCAAATTTCTCTACACCTTAAAGACTCCGATTTTGTCCAAATCTGGACTAGGTTGGGAAATTCCAAGTTACTACGAAAAAGTTTTCCGACCCAAAAAATTTTCCCATTGGTTTTTCTATAACGACGGAACCCGGTTGTTACATTCTATAATGTAAAAGTGTCTGCTTTTGAGCAAGATGTAACTTGTGAACTCATGTGCATGGTTCATTTGGTTTGTCCCCGTGTTTCTAAGTGATTTTCAAATTTTTTTGTGTCAAGTCTTAACGGTTAAATCGATAACCGAACCGGTAATGATCAATAACCGATAAAGCAATATCTTAATGATTCTATAACGGTTTAGCATCTCTACAAACCGATAACCAATAAGACAAACCGATAACTTCAAAACCGAACTGAACCGACCGATACGCAGCCCTGATAAGTTGCATAAATTTTACTCAGTTATAAGAAAAATTGCCAACTTTTGCTAATTGCAAAATGTAACATTAATTTGATCTCAAAATATAGCGAAATATATTGTAGTTTGGTGCATAATAATAGTGAAACATATTGTATCAACATGCATGATAAATATTTACGTCTGTATACAATATCTCTATAAGAAATACATTGTATTTGCATGTATAACAATAGTGCAAATACATTTGTATTCACACGCTTAATAAGTGTATCCATATGTATATACATATCTCTATCTAACAATATTGCACGGAGTGTATTTATGTGTATATCAGCTATAAAACCTCAAATTATCATTATATTATATAGTTTTTAAAAAAACCACTACTATTTCGAATAAATATAAATTTTAATTTGTTGTGTTACTTGCTTAGTTTATTATTCTCTATGTCCCAATTTATGTGACGCTTTTCGTTTTTCGAGAGTCAAATAGTTTAAGTTTGATCAGCATTTGCGCATGGAATCTTCAAAAAAAAAATTGAAATGAAATTTATATATTTGTAAATTACGAAAAAAGTACTATAAGTCACAATAATTAATAATTCAAAATGTTTAAAAGATCTATGAAAAATTTACAGTAAAAAATAGATTTGTTTGAATCTCGAAATCCGAAAAGTATCACAAAAAATGGGACGGAGGGAGTAATACTCTAAAGCCAAAGGGGCTTGGCAACGTCTCTAGCTCCTACTGACTCCCTTTGCCACCCATATAATATTGTTTGACTCTCAATAATTTCCCGCTTTATTTATTGTATAAGTTTGATTGTTCAATAGCTTTTGCATCACCACTTACGAAATAAACCAAAACCACTCAATTTAATGATGTTGTACATTTTACATAAGCCTATTTGACCTTTGCTTTATGTGATTGTCATACTAGTCCAAATGGCCAATACAGATTGCATAATTTGACCAAAATTCTACAAATTCAGACTAATTAAGACAAGCAACCCTATGTCATTTTCTTTTACTCGGTCATCTACAAGTATGTCTACTTTTTCCCTTTTTTTCTATTAGAGTTTGACTTTTTGCACCCTACTACTAATATAAAATAGTTTTTATATTATCAGATGTCCTAAAGTATAATTATATTATTGTTAGTTGCATTAAATTATACGAGGCAAATTATAACCTATTATGTCATGTTATATTACATTGATATATAATATAATTTTTATGGTATCAATTCATACATGTTAACATGTATTTTTCAACAGTTAATATAAGTCAACTCATTTCTATTTTTTCTTGACATTTGAAGAATTTTGTATTTGATAGATGTGAATTTACTAGTGCAAGTATGAATATGTATTTCAGGGAATATTAGTGAGGGTTCGATTCTCATCTTGTTATCTCCTCTCTCATTTTTCTTTTTGCTACTCTCAATATTTATTTAAAATAATAAAAGAATACATGTATGTATTTTATCAAATGTGTATCGATGAAAAATGACTATTTTTTCTTCTATAAATACTTTCTTGCACTGATATTTACACCAAACTAAGCTAATTTACCATACAAGTACAATTTAAATAAAAATACATATGATAATTAAGTTGATAAATATATGTACTCCCTTATCTTACATTTACTAGGGTGGGGAGGCTCGTGGCAAGCACGGGCCCAATAGTCAAAATATTATGGCTGTAAAAATATTGTAATATTAATGAATCAAGGGTCAGGGCGTTTGTAGAAGATAGATAATATCATATATTATATTATGTACTATTAGAAATATTTAGAATATGTACAATAGACATCAGTATGATGTCGAGCTGAACGATTTGCACATACTAACTGAAAATCATCATAAAAGTGATAGATTTGCTGTTGAATATGTGTGTGATTGGCCTAATAGTCTATGGTGAATGAGGTTAGCTAGTAGACACAAACCTCGTTCCTATTCTTCCTATTGATAACTGTGTATTATAGTGTATGACATCATAACAAAGTAGAATAAGAAAAATGTAGAAGAATGTATGCAGTGCAAGTTATCCAGAAAAAACATGTAAATAGGCTTATATTGCAGTGTGAAATGACAAACATTAACGAAAGAGCAAAAGGAGGCTACAGTTTTATGCTATCACAAACACACAACAGACATAAGGATTTCTTTGACTGTGATTTATATGAATGTGAGCAACATTGTTCATAATAAAATGTCAAAAGTGTAATTCTGTTTTTTAGTGTTGAAAGGCAGTTCGATTGGATGTGAGGTGAGCTGTTGCAAGGAGTAGAAATAGGAAGGAGTAAAAAATTAGTGTCAGTGTGCAAAAGAGTTGCTGCTAACTGTGAAGTAATGAAGTTGGTGAATTGTTGTAACTAAAATAAGCTAATTCAACAGTCAACATGAGATGAGGAATTAAAAAGAATTTGTTAACCAATTGATTTGAGCATGGATATGAACATCGATAGAGAGTTTTTAGCCCTGAATTAATGTGAGACTTTGCAATGTTATGTCAGACATAAACATAAAAAATTTGTGAAATTTGAAAGCAGATAAGAGCAAGTGCGAAAGCAGCACTATAACATAAGTATGACACTTACAATGTTTTACAGGAACTATATGGATACGTGTATAAAAGAAAGTAAACTACAGCTAAAAGTAGAGACTTTTACCAGCAATTTTTGAAATAATTGTAAATGTGTGGAATTGATAATCATTCTGAGCTATAGTTTGGTGTGAAAGTGAGATGTAGGCTAACCTTTTAGACCTTTTTGGTTGGTGTGGGTGGTTCAAATTTTGGCGGTGCATTTGAAGAACCAGCTGCAGTAGTTGTTGCCATCACTTCTACCTCACTTATTTCCAAAGGCTTTATCTTTTTAGAAGTCCTATCAGTAGTGCTCTGTGGAGTATGTTGTTTTTCCATGTAGAAAAGAATGGACAAAGTTGTATGCGTGGTATTTGAGCTGCCCCAAGATGACTTCCTTAGCTGAATTTCGAATACTTTATTTGGCAACATCTCATGGACATGATTAAGAGACAATGATTGTCGCTGTAAATGTAACAAGTTAGAACAAACAGTTTAGAACAAAGCATATGCGGTAAAGTGTTTGTGCTGAGGATATATGGTATTATGACAATAAGTGTGTATAAGTAGCCAGTGGGAATGAGAGATAACCTTAGTGCAAGTTATGTCAAATATGTCTTCTGCTGTCATGGACAGTAATTTTTCTCCTAATTCAGCAGAGATAGAGGATGTGGTTGTAGCAGTATCGTCAATAAGATCAATTTGGAAGCTACAGCTGAAATGAAGGCAAGTTTGAAATATGTGTATAATATGCGCTATATTTTGTAGAAAGTGTAATTTAGAAGTCAGAAGTATAGTACCGAGGCACTAATGTTGTTTTCTGATTGCATTTTGGACATTCAAAATCCTTTCTATCCTTTGTCCGCTTCTTCTGTTTGCACCCTGAGCATTCAAGCACACAAAAGTCTTGGAATTCATCTAATACGGCCATCTCTGCTTCAACATAGAACACTCCCATCTGTGGGAAGTTTTGATTATTTAGGCAAAGCTACAAAATGAGAAAATGAATAAGGATACTCTTAAATGAGCAGGTTCAAGTATGACTTACAGAAGGTGCTGATGAGATTTCTGCAATAGAGATAAGTTGTTGGCCAGCAGGAGTGACTATCATGGGAGTGATAGATGAGCTTGTTGAGGTTTTCTCTGATAGACAACTTAACAACATTGTTTTGTTTTCTTTTGCCCTATTGTTAGAACAAATAATATGTTTAGTAGGTTCTTTACGTGCAAATTAAAGATGTAGAATAAATATGAAATGTGAGTACCAGTTGATGAGTGCCACTGCCTGTGGGTAATTTGGATTCACACGTACTGTGGAATTGTACCTAGTCTGCAGTGACAACCCTGTATAACACATAGGTTGTATATTGTTTTGTTATTATATAAAATTATGTTGGTAAGAAGTTGAGCGCATACATACCTTGATAAGTAGAGATTCCTATACTCCTTCCGAGGATTACAAGCAGATCTGCCTCTGTTGCCATTTTAGAGGTAATTTCATGTCCTTCTATTTCTCCGAAATCCTCCCATAGAGTGAAGAGAAACTGATTTTTCCTGAGAGTGTGAGAACATAAGGACAGAAGAGTAAGTACTATGATAATTCTTAGACAATAATTGATGATGTGAGCACAGAAATGCAAAAAGTGGTTACTGATTCAAAATATTTGCAGAAAATGGGAAAATAGAATCTCAAATGTTATACTTACTGATTGTCACAAAGAGAAATTTCTCGACACCTATGATGACTGCGACCGGCGTTTTTTTGAGGACCACAACGAAGAACGATTGCCAGTATATCTGCGTATATAATACATAATGAAATGTTGCAAGTCTTCTGCAGCAGTAAAGATGTATATTTCAGTCTGATAATAGCTATGAATGCGGTCAAAGCTTGTGATATTCCGCTTGGTTGGCGGAGGAAGTGGTTTTTCAACTTCATTAGATGGTTTGATTTATTCAATTACTATTTCTTTGTCAAGAATCCAGTAAAATTTATGTATTGACTTGCCGTATGAAGTCGGTGAGACTTTCACTCTTGCAGTAGAGATGAGGTAGGTATTGAGGAGTTTAAGCTTATTTGCATAGTGCTCAATTTCGTCAGCGTACATAACTGCCCTAAATTGGCATTCCTGAAAGTAAGAGTTATAGAAAGTTGAGATTAACTAAGTTGAGAGGAAAAGAGCAATAGTCATAAGATAAAATATAATAATGAGCTAACCTCTTCATCTTTCAAAATTAAATTTTGGAATGTATATTTCTTGTCAAGGCTTTCTCGTGGGCGTCCTATTTCCACAATTTGAACTTTGCAAATCCAATCCCGAGTTGCTGGTTCTATTTGGTCGATGTTCACTCTTAGTACCATGTTTGTAGGAAATATAGTTAACCAAATAGTAGTATCTGCAGGATAACATGAATATTAAGTCAAAGTACCTGGGTTGTTGTGTTTTTATGAACATGGCTGATTAAATTAGGGACATGCAACATTGTTTCATCTTTTTAGACAAAAGGAAAAAATGAAGCAAATGAAAGCAGCACTGTGGAGTAAAATGCACCTTCTAGCTGCATAAATGAGCTTCTGATGTAGTAACAAAGCATTAAGAAACTCTTGTAAAAGGAAGTTAGGACAAACACTGAGCATAAAGTACAAATTCATAAAAGATCACATAGCATGTATCATACTATTTACTTTTCCTGCCATCTTCATATGGTAACCATTTATGTCCTATTAGTTCTTTGTCAATCATGAGATACAGCTGTACAATTGTAGAATGCGAAAGTAGGAGATTGATAATTGGATACAAGCAAAGCACCTATAGCCAAAATGACCAAACAAAGTATACTGCTTCAGAGTTGTACCTCTTACTATTGGGTTGTATGAGATATAAACTGCGGAAACATAATAAAATTTGTATATTCAAAAAAAAAAAACAAAATGAAGAACAAATGAAAAGAAAAACAATAGTGTTGTCATAGTAGAAGTACAGTCATGGGTAAATCTGTTAGGGCCCTTTAGTGGAGCTCAATGAAGACATAAAATCAGTTAGCAGGCATTATTAATATGCAAAGTACAATTGGACAATTGTTTTTTCACAAAAAATCTGTTACAGGGACAGAAAATGTTGCAGAATATTAAAACAACAACAATTATCTCTGAAACTTGAGTCAAACCACTATACATTTGGGAAAAACAATATGAAAAACTTTACTGAAGCCAATATGTGATGGCTTATGTATGACTTAGTATCATGGAAGATACAATTTGTAGAAGAGACCTAATCTGTCACATTTATATCCAAAGGCACCATTTAGCCTTACCAAAAATGTTTCCTATTTTTCATAGAAACTAAACTTTCATGCTACTATTTAAAATTTCAATAAAAAGAAACAAAAAAAAAAGACAAAAGAAAACAGCTATCCTGCAAATATTTTGATCATGTTGGGCATAAAGCTAAAAGCATACTGTTGGGCCCATGGTATATCTATGAAAGATTGAATAGTATTGAAAGCATTAAATATGAGCCATCAAACAGGAAACTGATAAGGGAGGCTATTACTTTGGCTTTTACATTTGCAATATCAGTACAAATGTAATACCACAGTAATTGACGTCCAACTAATAACTGTAATTTTGATCTATTTTGATTTTCTGTTTTGGTGACAAGCAGAATCTGGAAGAAAAATTGAAAATGGGAAGAGGGAAAAGATGAAAAGGGAAGAAATAATACCTGAGAAAGGGAGCAAAATTTTTTCTTGAATGAAAGGCTATTAAATTTGTGTTGTATGAGTAATATATATATATAATGGTAATATTATATATATAAATATGTATTACCTTACCCTTATCTAATTTGTTATTTTTATTTATTTTACAAATATAGAAATTATAAAGGACAAAAACTGCATGTGTCATGTTAGAAATTCATGGGGTTTTGGTTGCCAATGAAATTGTGCCAAAAAAGACAGAAAATCAGTACATTTGGTAGTCAAAAAAGAGACAAAATCATTACATTTGACTACCTAATGTAATGATTTTGTCTGCTTTTTGGCATTATTTCATTGGCAACTAAAACTGCATGAATTTTGAAGAAGACAGTTATAGCTTAATTGTTCTTTCTAAATAAGGATAAATTTTTTTTATCTATCTATCTATCTATATATCTATATATCTATATATCTATATATATATATATATATATATATATACACACATCAAATCATGTGTCATCTGGTTAGTATGGTAGCAAAAATAGTATAGGATTAGTATTTTGTTTTTACTGTAAAATTGAATGTAGGAACTGTTAGGCTAAAGGTAGATAATGCATTTCCCTAAAAGTAAAATACATTTGAATGCCTAATAAGTTGACAAACACACATAGATCAGTACTACTCTATTGGTATAACAAAAATAATGTAATTTAGATTCTTCATTTGCAATATATGTTGAACAATGGATCTAAAAACATTTAGAAATTAAGTAAATCATTAGTGCTAACCTGAGATACCATTGTTTGAATTGTTGCTTTAAGACATTGAATAAGTTTTTTTTGTTGTGTGTCTGACTTTAGCAGGAAACATGTATATGTCTTATGCAATACTTCTTCAGTGGGAAGAAAATTTGTAATATTAGTTCAGAAATGTTCAGAAGAAATAAAGCCTGAAAGGGATTTTGAAAACAAATAGAAAATTGTGGTACCTGCAGCAGTATTAGTACTTCAGCATCTACATTAGCAATGAGGTGCCAGCTGATTGAAGCAGTGCGTACAATGTCATTGTTGCAGCACTTTGGTGATGTTCCTATAGATTCTTATTATCTTCATGGTAAGAAGTTGAGTAAGCACATTCATCTTTCCTCCAAATTGAAAACGGCTGACCTACAATGGAAGAGAAAGTATGTGCTTTAGGATATATATATGTCTGTCTTCTAAAAATTAGGAAGAAGAACAAGTTAAAAGCTGCAATGAAGATAAGACAATGTATGGTCTAATTGCCTGTGTTCTTTAAATATATATGAACTCTCTCTTTCAACTGATAACATATGAAATACAGAAGAGTAGAGAAAGCTAGTGTTTACAATGAACATGTGTGTTATAGTCTTAAATTATAAGCAAAGTAAATACTTGAAATATATAATATGACACTGTACAAAAAATGAATGTAATTAGATATTATATACCTTTGAGTAATGAATATTTTCACTGCCTTTGCCTTTTCCTTTACTACATCCGAAACTTCAATGATAGTCCTTCTAGCTTTCTCCTATAGTAAGGGAAATTCATAAATGTGTATTTCACATTATTAGGGACTTTAAATGTGAATGATTCGAGGCTATATGATTACGGGCAGAATTAAGTATACTAAGTGGAACAAAAATGCTAAAGCTTTATATATATTTGAAAAGTAAATAAAGTAAGTTGTAAGCAAATATAGAAGATTAATTTTTCACCAAACTTGAACTGTAAAAAATTTAGACTGAATATGCTTAAGAGAAAAAAAGTATGTACTTTTGATGGAACTCACAGAGTTAGTTAAGTTAGTCTTCAGACTCTATCTACCCTGGTGGGACCATGTAGTCTATTAGTTAATTCATCACGTTGTTGATATAAATGCTGGATCTTTCTGTGCCCTTCTTCTGCAGTAGAGCAGATCAGTAGGACTGCACGATGATATGTGCTTTGCTTGTGAAATTGCAGTCATATAGATGGAGAATGAACTGAGACAAAAGGAAGGGCAGTTATTCTGTACCTAGCAAGTTAGCATGAGAACTAAGGTTGTGACTAAACCACATGGAGCTAAAATGTACCTTCTACTCCTCTCTCTAGCTGAGTTCATTTGCTACTTTTGACCACTAAGAAATTGACAATTCTAATCCCCAAATATGTGAAGTTGCTACAATAATTTTAACAGGTTGAGAGAGAAATTCAAAAGGTTAGTTTGCGTTTACTTTTCAATTAATGTTATGTGATACAAGGTAAAGACCCTATGCTCTTCCACTAAGGTGAAGCTGCAATGAAGTATGGTTGATAAAGTTTGTTAAATGAACAATAAAAAATTCCATAGAGAATGAAGACCTTTCGACTCTTCTCTTGATACACTATGCAACATATAGAAGCAAATATCTTGGTCAACTTACATAGAAAAAGGATTGATATTCTCAACACACAACCAAAAGGATTGATATTCTTACTTATCAAAGAAAAACAAGTTGAGATATGGGTTGAATGCCACAAATAAGAACAGAAATGTAAGAATAAGCATGAGAAATCATCTGTACCTGCTTGCTCTGAATGGCGTCTTTTCTTTTTTATGTTGGAAACATTGGTATTCACATGAGCAGAACCACCAACAGAAGGCATGGGATGCAATGTCTGGACATCAGGACAATTAAGCAGATTCATTTTTGTAGAAATGAAGTCCGTGTTACCACTGCCTGTAGCTACAGTCATGTGACCATGTTAATCCTAGACTTTGAAATTAAAAACAAAGGAATACAAATCACATCCACTGCACATAATTACCATATCAGTGTCTACCACATTCCCAGTTCCACATAAATACTTAGGAGTTAGCTTTAGGTCCAAAGCCAAGCAAAAATTACAACATATATGCATAGATAAGTAAAGCTTAAGCATAGCACAAAAACCATCACTCAATAACTGTAAGTCCCTAACCGAAATTGAAAACCATACAGAAATTGAGTACATAACTGTAAAAAAAAAAGGTCAACAAGACGATATAAGTATAATAATACCTTCATCTCTTCATTTACCACTGCCATTTCCATTTCCATTTGCAGTTGAATCAACCGATGGAGGCCTAGGTGGTGACAACTGCTTTTCCTGAAGATCTCCATCAGCACCAGAAGCTTTACTATTCACTTCTACAATATCATCATCCTCGGCTTCCAAATCTTCTACCATTTTTTGGATCAGTGAGACATCCACAACACAATTTTTAGCAGTTTCTTCCTCCTGAAGTGATACTGTACTTTCCAACTCTTTGAACTTTTCCAAATACATCTTTAGTTTTGCCTCAACTTCAGCTTCTTCATTTTTTAGCTCCTGATTTTTCCTCTGCATATCCTTCAATCGATGGAGAATCCATGGAAGGATATGCAGAGGAAAAATGAGGAGCTAAAAAATGAAAAAGCTAAAGTTGAGGCAAAACTGAAGTTGTATTTGGAAAAGTTCAAAGAGTTGGAAAGTAGAGTATCACTTCAGGAGGAAGAAACTGCTAAAAATCGTGTTGTGGATGTCTGAGTGATCTAAAAAATGGTAGAAGATTTGGAAAGCGAAGGATGATGATGTTGTAGAAGTGAATAGTAAAGCTTCTGGTGGTGATGGAGATCTTCATGAAAAGCATCTCTGCTAAATCTGACCCAGTCTTTACAGAATCAAAATCTGTGTTAAGATTTTGAATTTTTGTCCACAGGTGTTTTTCACGGTCCATTAGAATTCCTTCAACAAGAGAGAACTCCTTATGACGAAAAGCCAATTTTAGATATCAAATCAGTTCCAGTATAGAGGAAGCTTGCGAAATAGAGGAGGAAACCATTGGTTTCAAATCGTACGCCTTTCCTGAGTTCCATGTGCTTGTAGTAAGCGAGTTAATCACCGGTTTTGTCTCAGCACTCATGGGAAAACGTATTGAAAGTAAAAAACCTAAAATTTTGTGAAGAGAGAAGAGAGTTGTTACCATTTTGCGAGATGACCTGTGAGAGGGAAGCTCTGGTGCCGCTGAAGAAGATGGCCGGCGAGTGGTTAGTCAGGAGAATTTTGCCGTTTCTGTTTCAGGTGGAAAGTCTCGTAGGACAAGGAAACCAATTAGAAATTACAATAGATATATAGTTACAAAATATCATCAATGACGGCTTAACCCTAAAAGCCCAAATTGAGTTAGCTCAAATACGAAAACATACCGAAGATGCGAAAAAGGAAAAAAATTCAAATTTGAGCAAGAGACAAGATTAAGCAATGTAAAATATATTAATATTGAAAATGACCATATTAACAAAAATACCTTCCCTCACAATGTCAGCTCATATCGTGAGAGATAAAGGTTGATTGGCCAGGACATGGGCCATGTCACAGGGCAATAAAAGACACTTCATTTGAACATGATTATGTTAACACTTTAAGAGTGAATCTATTTTGAAGCTCAACTACTATCTTCCATGTCCTGATATTTAAGAATTCAATGGCAAAAAATTGATTGGATTTGGAGAAAATACCGATCCACAAATCATATTGATATTAAAGTCCAACAACACATTCGACCTTCAAATTTTACAATAAAATGACCACGGAATTTCTGTACCAGCTGATCATTTTGATTGTAGTTAAACTCAATAATTAATGCGATGAAATATCCCCTATCTTTCATGGATAATATATTGATCTTATCCTACCATGCTAGCCGCTACTTCATTTCGTATTTAATATGCCTTACTTAAAATGTTGTAAAAGTATTAAGTTACTATGTTTATTTTGCACACATTTATTAGTTCATTGATACTTATTATTGTATCAAAGCTGGTACAGCTGTGCAGGCATGAGGAAAATGCATCAAAATGAATGTATTGCAGGGAAAGTAAGCGAAATTTGCAGTACTATTATTACCTATCCTTTGTCATTTTTGTCCTTGTCATCATTATAATCATGACCTCAAAAATGCCTGTTAGAATCTCTGTCTATATAATCCACTTTCCTGCCAGTTTAATGGATAAGGAGAGGAAAATGAATGGCCCTTTTATAACTTAGTATAGACCTTGACTTAATGACTATAGCAGTGCTATAATGTCATACGAAACTTAGAATCTACATTTTGATAAAGAAAGCACTTTTAAGAACTTAGGGAATATGTTTTAATAAACTGAAGGAAGGTTCAGCTTGTTTGGTAGAATACAAAAATAATACAAAATTTTTTCGTACTCAGATACTACAAGATATTTATAAAGTACTTGTTACTATTAGGCATTTGATTCGAAAATAAGATTAACTTATTTCTAGAAAGCTCCATTACCTGCAAGTCTTCAAGACTGTCTCCATATTTTGGATTCAAACAAGTAAATTACTGAATAATAGACTATTTTCCATAACTTCAAGAACTTCCGGCGAACCTAGATATAGAATTAATTGAAAAGAAAACTGTAACTCGGACTTTTTACAGAGAAAAGTTAATACATCAAATTGACCTGCTGGATTCACATATCCAATCAAAATTAGTAGTTTGGAGCAAAAGTACGGTGTTGAAAAATCCTCAGTACTATAGAAGAGAAACAACGACTTGTTTTATTGCATACTAAAAGCATAAAGAAATAATTCAAGAATTGTTCAATTGAGAAACAGATGGGGAAAAAGAGTCTTTCAACAGATCTACACGCACAAATAGATAAGCTGAAAGAAAAGCAAGATGTAATGCATGTCCAAACTAAATATAGGCAATAAATGATATTTTCGCAGATGCAATGAATAACAAAAAATAAGAAGAACAAAGATAGAAGAGAAAGAATAAAAAGGAATTACGATGTCGGGGTACCTGTCCTCATCAACAATTCTTCTGTTTTCAAGCTTAATGTTCAGATATTGATGAATTGAATGTAGTGTTCCTCCAATAGCAAAATCGTTCTTCAATTCCACAGTCACTTCTTTGCCCACCAGATCCTTCAAGTATGAAAAAGAAACTACAGGAAAACACAATGGACCAAGGGCAAAACGAAGTTAGAAAATAGACCAAATAAACTCATGAGAAAAATACATAAAACACAGAGAAATGTATAGTTGTGAAATTAGTCGAATGTCAAAATTGTCAGACGTAAATGGAGGTAAAATTCAGACCAAAGTAATATCAACTATTAACTGTTACCTATCTTTTAAAAAAACAACTGAAGTAAAATAATCTGAAATTTAAGAATGTGTAGCATAAGGGAGGTTAGTTGTTACATTTGTTGCTTTTAAAAGTATCATGAGAATGCTTTTCGAATAATTTCATCATAAACTACATTATATGTAGAATGATCATTTGTGTCCTCTGTTGTAGGTGGGCGTATTAATATTTTTACGTTGTCTGAACATTTTGCTCGAGATAAAGCAACATAAAGTTGTCCATGTGAAAAAACTGGTTCACGCAAATATATTCCAACAAAATCTAATGTTTGACCTTGAGCTTTGTTTATAGTCATAGCAAAACATAACCTTATTGGAAATTGTGTTCTTTTGAAGGGAACTGGTAGCTTCTCATCTTGTGATGCCAATAATGGTATCATTGGAATA
This sequence comes from Solanum stenotomum, assembly GCF_019186545.1. NCBI lineage: Eukaryota > Viridiplantae > Streptophyta > Magnoliopsida > Solanales > Solanaceae > Solanum > Solanum stenotomum. The sequence continues at coordinate 78,620 of NW_026023454.1, read as the reverse complement.
AAAACATGTTTATTTTTAAAATCACCGCTGGAAATAGTAGCACTAATAACATGTGACTTAAAATCTTGACATATCAATCGTGTACCATTGCATAAACCTTCAGTAGGATTTAAGTTTCTTAATAATATAACTGGACAATTTTTTTCAAAGTTAATCTATAAGGTGGTAAGTTAGCAGGATGTAAGGTATGCAAGAAATCTTCAAATTGGCACTGATCATTTGGTTCTATTGTTTCATCAATAGCTGTATAGACTGTAGCATCATCGGGAAATCTATGTATAAGCATGTCATTTATTTCATGAACAAAATCATTTTTTGTTGTCAAAATAATACGGGAAGTTATAAAAGATGGATTAGAATAGAATGTACGGAAATCAGGATAAGTTACATTAAACAAAAGATTCAAAGATTCTATTTCATCTGTAAAGGGAATGACAAAATTATTGGGAATTTCAATTTTGTTGCAGTTGTTAGTTTTTTCTTGTCCATTTCCAATTCTCATTAAATATGCACAAAATGTTGGATCTTTTTTTGCACGCATGTTTTCAGATAAGCACAATTTTTCGAGATGATTCCAAATATGGGAGTATATTAAACTTTGACCAATAAAGTCTTTTTTTTCCCATTACGAACAACAGGAAGTGTTTGTCTAAAGTCTCCCCCAAAAACTACAACTTTTCCACCAAAAAGTGTTTTTGTATTCATAAGATCTTTTAAAAGTGTATCAAGAGCCTCAATGGTGTTTTTTTTTTCCATTGAGACTTCATCCCAAACAATTAACTTTGAATCTTGAATTAGAGTCGCTAATGAACTTTGTTTACTAATATTGCAAGTCAAATTTTCATCGATGTCAATAGTAATTTTGAAACATGAATGAGTTGTTCGTCCTCCTGGAAGTATTGAAGTTGCGATACCAGAACTTGCAGTTGCTAAAGCTATGCATCCTTTTGTTCTTATAACAGCCAACAAAGCTCGATAAAGAAAAGTTTTTCCTGTTCCACCAGGACCATCAATGAAAAAAGCTCCTGATTTATTGGAATATACTCTTTCAAGAATTATGCCATATGCCCTTTTTTGTTCAACATTCAATTTGCTTTGTAGATGTATATCTTTTTCAGAGACTATTATATTTCTTTCGAAATATATTTCTTTCGCCTCATTAGTTGTTTTAGAAAAGCTAACATTTCCAAATATATCTTTGAATTCATTTATGTTATGTCCCATTGAAAGTAGAACTTCATTGATATGATTTAAAACTAACTGGTGGATATCTTTTTTTGTAATAGTTGAAACTATTTTAAAATCTTCTGACATAGAGTCTTCATATTTTTTCCAAAGATCTTTTGGGTTACCAGGATTACAATAAACTAATAATGTTGCAAATAATCTTCTTAAACTATAAGGCATTTGATAGCTTACAGCTTCAGACATACACTCAATTAAGTTGTTATCAAAATGTAATAAACCTCTTTTTTCTGCAGCTTCTCTAAATGTAGTGTAGCATTTCTCATCCATTGTACGTAGATCTTTGTACGATTTTGGTCCTCTTATGTTCATTAGAAGCAACCTAAGATAATATCTTTCTCCTTCGGTTGGATGACATGTGACAATACGTCCAATAGTAAGGCGTTGTTTTCGACGTGACCACATTTTGTATGATGATGACCATACAAAGTGTTGGGGAAACTCTTTATATAGTAAATTGAGATTTATAGCATCGTTATTCATTTTGTTCATAAGAAAAAATTTTGTTAACATCGTTTTCTTTATCATTGGATTGTTTATTATTTGATCGATAGTTTGGTTATTTTTGAAAGAAACAAATTGTTGTCCATCAAGATGCAATTGCAACTGGCAAACACTTGGAGTCATTTCACTTATTGAAAAAGCAAACAGACGCCACGCAGCTTCTGGAGGAGAAATCCATCTAGCAGATTGGTATTCTTTGATTTTATCTATTTCTACATTAGTATCATTATTATGTAAAGACAATGCAATTTTGTCATGTCCTTTGCAAATATATTTGTAAATGTATTTGATAACCTTAATGTCAGAACATATTTCAACATTAATATGACAATCGAATTTCTTCAGTAAAAATGGATTGTACGGGACAGTCCAAGAATTATCAATGTTGTGTCCTCTAATTTTGATTGGTGTGATCATTTTTGGTCTTTTGTAAAGAGGATACACACTTTTTCCTTTGGTTGTTTGTTCAGTAAGTTGTTTTGGATATTTAAACTTACATTTTCCTTCTTTTTGCATGCAAGAATTTGAAGGATTTAAATACCCACAAGGACCATGGATCATGTGCTTGGTCACAAGTTTGTATAGATGATGATCAATATGAGGATCAGGTAATTCAACGCATACAATTTTATCATATGATTGTGATGTTAGCAATTTATATCCATCCATAAGTATAATGAGAAAATGGGCATGTGGAAGACCTCGTTTTTTAAACTCAAATGTATACATAAAAGTTGCAATCTTTCCAAATATGTTGGTTTTTTGAATATCTGTTTTAAGTTCTTCTACTTTTGCTCTGAATACTCTACTAACTAAATCAGGTCTATTTTGAACTTCTTCTATTGGATGTAAATGTTCTTGTATTTCAGGCCAACAAGGATTACAAGTCATCGTCAAAAATATGTCTGGTTTTCCAAAATATTGTACCAAAGCAATGACATCCATATGTCTTCGACGCATATCTCTTGGGCCTCCTATGAAATTACCAGGAAGGAATTTTTGTCTGCCAATATTGGAAGCATCTCTTTCTCCTTGCCTCAATAAATCAATTATTCCTTGAAAGGCTTCAGCTCTAAATAGATCTTGATTAAATGAAACAAAATCTAATATTTGTGTCTCAAGCTTGATATATTGGTCAACTATGTATTGTTGAAATACCCTTCCAGAGTGTAAAGTTTCATTTGGTTCTTCATCTCTTATTTGAATTTTATAACAATAATATTCATGACAAGAAACAATCTCTCTTTTTCTTAATCCTTTTGATAAAACTGTAGATTCAATGTGAAAGAGTCTATCAATAGAAGTCATGTTTTTTATACTTGGTAGTTGCTCATATTCACAAGAAATTTGTGTTTTGGAATAACTATATGTCTTGTTGAATTTTTTAATACCACAATGCCAGCCATTTTGACCATAAGGAAACAATAGTGGATATTTTAATGGGTCATAACATCCATAATAGTAATTGACCAATTGGGTTTTGTTACTATGAGTGTAAATTCGAATATTTGGTGTGGCAATTTTATCATTTAATTGATCTTCAATCCAAATTGCCCCAACTTCAGATGCAGTTGGGTAAGTTATATGTTCTTTGGTCTAAATTGGAACTTGAGTTTAGAGCAATGTAAAATTCAGATAAATTTGGAACAACTGTTAACGATCTAAGAAAAGTAGAATAAGGATTAAGTTTGAGCATATCCATGAGTTTTGTAACAATCAGCTCATTAAGATTATCTGATAATGTCATTCGATTTGTTAGCTCATTTTCATTATCATAGAAATATAATAGTAAATTTTTTGCTTTTCCTTTTGAGGGTATCAAATCATCAATGAAGTGATACATTTGTCCTTGGACTTTAAATGTATAGATGCCACGATTTCTCTTTGCTAATTCTCTATCATAATGTACTCCAAGTGAAGTGAAGGCAAACATATTATTGTAGGCTCTACTGTAAGTGCGAAAATGTTGACATTCTTTGGAGTCACCCAAGAACAAATTTCGCAACTCAGTAGGCATCTTATGAGAACTTAGTCTAATTGATCCATTATCACAACAAAAACCTGGTGATTCTTATTGAAACCTTTTTGCTACACAAAATTTGCAATTTGGAACTTTCTTTAAAAGCAAGTAATCTTTTGCCAATAAATTATCATTTTGTAGATTGACTTCTAACATATTTCTACCTGTGCAAGGTAAAAAGCAATTATTTGTTATATATAAAGTCAAAACAATACATTGTTTTTAATGATTTTGGTAGAAAGAAGCATACCTTTATTTGCAGTACGTGTTGAAGGTAATTTGCTTGCAACATGAGATGAAGCTGATGTTGATCCTAGTATGAGGAATAAAAATATTTAGAGATAGCTAGGTAATTATGAGAAATGAATATAGTCAAAATAGTTGAAGTAATATTTATGAACTGTCCTAGTTTGAAGGTAGATAAGCAACTAACTATATGTTCTCCTCTAGTTGAAGTACCTGGTAGGTTTGTAGGTTTGGAAGCTGCAACTAAAAAATGAGCAAAATAAATCTATTAAGAGTAGGTTAGTTGAAGCGTGTAACTATAGCTATAGATATTAACAAAAGAGATTTCACAGAAGGCAGATAAGAATATGCTTAGCTAACGTTGTTGAGGAGATAACGAAGAAGTGGTAATTGTAAGAGCAGCAGTACTATTTGATTGATGAAGGATTTTTTGTCTTTTTGATTCAGCCCTTTTTTCTCTTAGCTGGGATAAAAGTAATTCTTTTCTCTCCTGTGACATTTGTGCATATCTAGTACGTTGACGCAAATTTCTATGAGAAGTTCGTTCTTGGGCAAGCACATTATCTCTATTTTCTTCTATTCCTGTTTCAAGTAATTCATGATTTGTTTAAATAATTTATAACCTAATGTAATGTGGGAAAAATACATAGAATTGACCAAAAAAAAGGCTTGTGCTAGCATGAGGGCAATATGGACTAATGAGAAACATCATATAAGTATTACAACATTTCGATGGGAGTATGCATAGAAAACTTCTTCAATTGATTTAATGAGTACTTGCTCCTACAGTCAGTACATTATATGTTGTCTTCGAAGACATAAGATTGTACTTTACAACAAACAAAAGATAAGTTATCTAATAGAAGATGTTTTGACAGTTTCAAGCTTGTTTGGTAGTTCAATAACCATATAAACAACTTTATGTTGCTGCGAAGGATGAATCTATTGTTATTATTGTGTTGGACAGTTTTCATCATTCAAAGAATGGAAAGGAAAAACATAACTTCGTTAGGTTGTGTCCCACCATCACTAAAGCAAGATAATTATTGCAAATATTCTCCAGAAGTAAAAACACTATATATTGCAAAATTCTTTGTAGAATAAACAATATTCTGACGATGATTCACTATTAGCACTAAAATAGACTGAAGATACCATATGGCAAATAAATCAGACATAGTGTATGCATTTGCAAATGACTTGTCACCATTTGAAAGCACCTAACTTTTATTCATACGTGTAAAGTGATTCTGCTTTAAAAATACGGATAATATTTGGCTGTTGCTATTGTCAAAGTTCTATCTATTCTGAGGAATGGAAATATTTAAAGATAGCTAGGTAATTATAAAAAATGAATATAGGCAAAATAGTTGAAGTAATATTTCTGAACTGACCTAGTTCGAAGGTAGATAAGCAACTAACTATATGTTCTCCTCTAGTTGAAGTACATGGTACATTTATAGGTTTAGAAGCTGCAACTACAAAATGAGGAAAATAAATCTATTAAGAGTAGGTCAGTTCAAGCGTGTAATATAGCTATAGATATTCAGAAGAGAGATTTCATAGAAGGAAGATAAGAATATGCCTAGCTAACCTTGTTCAGGAGATAATGAAGAAGTGCTAATTGTAAGAGCAGCAGTACTATTTGATTAATGAAGGGTTTTTTGTCTTGTTGATTCATTCCTTTTTTCTCTTAGATGGGATAAAAATAAGTCTTTTCTCTCCGGTGACATTTGTGCATATCTAGTACGTCGACGCAAATTTCTGTCAGAAGTTGTTTCTTGGGTAGGCACATTATCTCTATTTTCTTCCATTCATGTTTGAAGTAATTCATGATTTGTTAAAATGATTTATAACCTAATGTAATGTAGGAAAAATACATAGAATTGACCAAAAGCAATTGGAAGGGAAAAAGCAAAGTATTTCAACATAAGAATGTAATTATGTTTAAATTGAAGGACATACAAACTTAAATATATATGGAAAGAAGAATGAGAGTAGCCACCATCATAGGCCCTTTGTCAACAGGTGGATAGATTATGAATAGAACATGTCTATGACATTGAGCTTCTATCACATTCATCCTATATAAGCCTAATTAAATAAGTTTTCTGTCTTCGCAATGAATCTTTAGCATAGAGAATATTTGGAGTGTAATTATTCTTTTCAAACAAATAAAATAACTTATCACAGTTTTCACATATGAACGTTTTACATATGAAACAGATAAATTCTATAACAAGTATGATTAAAGGCAGTAAAACACTTCGGTTAATATACAGAATAGATGTTTAAGCTTTTCATGAAATCTAGGACAAACGATTATGTAGATTAATAAAATTTGACCCAAGGACTCAAAATTAAAAGTAATTGTGCAGATTTCCCTCACTTCTTTGACATGTTATTGTCTTGGATACTAATGTGATATCATAAAGTCAACGTATCATATTATTCTAAATTTTGAAATGATGATATGGGTTTTTTCAGCATTCATGCCATAACCATTGTACACGTAAGGTAGAGCTTAGGATCAGGTTTCAATTAGTCACGTTATAAAATAAAGTCCACATCTATATTCATTTGTGTTTTAGTTGAACCTGCGCTGATAAGTTTACACACTTCGGTAATATTCTCTGTGTAGATAGTAATGTTTGTGGGTTTATTTTAAGTTCTTTTTGAAGAGGAATCAGAAGAGAGCAAAAGAAGAAATCTAGTGAGTTTAGCTACTGCAACGTTCTATCCATACCGAACAGAAATACATATATGGGAATAACCAAACTTTAAAATGACGTGATGCAGATTTTATTATTCCATATTATTCGAAGTAAAATACATAACTATTGTCTGTCTACATGAAGAGCACAATTTTGATTCTGAACTTGTTGCGAAGCACCTTGATTTGATATTAGACTATTGATACAGGTAAAAGGAATTGAAAGTTTAGGGCTAGGGAAACCTATACTGCTCTGGTTGGTGTGGCTGGTTGAAATTTTTTTTAATTTTAGGGAAATGCATGATGAAGAGCTAAAATAATATTGTAAGAAACTGTATAACACACTTACACCTGGATGAAAAATGAATGTATTTGTAGAGAATGTTGGCACTATGTTATTTATCGTGTATGTACTCATAATCTTGTGATGTAGTTAATGTAACTCAGGTACAGTTAAGTGGAAATAATATTGGAAGAAAGTGTATAATGAACTTTGTAGTTTCACTATTCATAATAACTAACCTCTACGTTCAATTGTTTATAAGAGTTTTGTAGCGACAACAATGGATTTCAGGCATATGATAGTGAAAACATTTTGCTAAGCCAATTCACCCAACTCATTAAGGCAACAGACTGATATTGACACTAAGCTAAACATAAAGATAAAGATTGTGGCAGCATAGGCAAATGTTACTTTTATGGTAGGTGTAAATCATGAAAAAGGTTATACTAATAGCTATAAAGAATTCCTACGTTGATTGATAAAATTAGCTGTTCAAATGTAAGTTCAAAAACATTGTTACCTGAACTGCATTTGCTTTTTCTGTGTTTTTGGGAAATTTGAACAATCAGAAACAATAGATTTATTAATTTCCTGTAAACAAACAAAACAACCAATAAAGTAAGAACTTTCATAGTAGTTTCTGTACAATTTGAAGAGCTTTATTAGATAAGAGCATAAAGAATTGCGTGGAATGAAACGGAGATATATATACACATGAGTATTTGAGTACTATAAGTGTTTAATGTACAAATTTGTTTGTCAAAGCTCTCGAAATGAAGCTACATCAGCAGAGTTGAAGTGATTAAGCTTTCAGTGGAAACATTTAGTCTCATACTACTAAATGTGCGACTCTGTTATATAGTAATTTTATCATTTTAAGGCTCCATTTTCTATTGATGTTACCATTGGGTTTTCCGGTTGTTTAACTATCTTCCATTATCGGCTAATGTTAGAGTCAGATTATCGTAGCTTCTTTAAGCTTACATCTTACAATGTGGTCAACATCCACATTTGTGCGGCATTCTCTAAAATGATTCCATTCCCAAATGGAACCAAACAAAGAGCCATGAATATAAGGCATTATATTTTGGGTCCTATATGGAAGAATCAGCAGAATCCATAAAACCTAAAATTGAAGAGATTGTTGCAAATGTTTGGCTGTAAGCTGCTGTTCTATCCACAACTTATATAGAAGTCATACGGAAGATCAAGACTTTGACCAAACACTTTATTTGCATGTTGAATTCTTTCCTCTACTTCATTGTTAACCTCAAAACAAGTCAAAGTAGCGGAACTAAAACTACTGGAAAAATGAAAGTAAGCGAAACTATTACCAGAGAAATCTCCCTAGCTGCACTATGTGCATAAAGAATCAAAAGTGATGTATGTATTTAGTTTTATTCTGAAACATGCAAGAGCAAATTAGATTAAATTGTTCATATGCACACGTAATAATTTGTTGTAAGAAAGGATGAAAATAGCATTCCAGATTAATTTTTTTATAAGATTCATGTTCTTAAGAAAACAGTGTAATAGAGAAATGAGCTAGGGAAGTTTTTCATTACCTTGTTTTGCAGTAATGCAAAGAAATAATGCTTGAAAAGTGAAAGCTCTGGTGTATATCTTTTCTGTAACTGAAAGGAACATACATTAACCATAAACAATCAATAGAATATGAGAAAACAAAAGTTCATCAAGTAACATTCAATATTTTAAAGTAATAATTGGTTTTGCAGTCATTTGATGCGGAAAATGGGGAAGTTGTCGACAAGAAAACAGAAAGGCAGCACATAAATGTAAAAGTAGGTCATATAAGTACCTAATTACATTGGAGAATGCCTTTCCAAGTAATATAGGCATTGCACATATCCAAAACAAAAGTACAACAATAATGACTTATAAAACTAAGCTTAGACAATGAAGTTGCACAAAAACAGTAGATTGTTTCAGCACTTTACAGAAAAGGGGAAAAAGCATCAAATGAAAGTAGCAACGCAGAGTAAAATTGACCTTCTACCCGCATAAATGAGCTTTTGATGTAGTAACAAAGCATTAAGAGACTGTTGCCAAAGGAAGTTAGGACAAACAATGAACATAAATTAGAAAAGCATAAAAGAGCACATAGCATGTATCATACTATTAACTTTTGCTTCCATCTTCATCTCGTAACCATTTATGTGCAATTAGTTATTTCTCAATCATGACATACAGGTGTACAATTTGAACTATTATTTTTTTGCGAGATTCATACGTGAACATTCAGTTGTTCTTCTTTTCTTTTCCTACTTGAATTATGACTATGTACATATCATTCGTGAAAGGTTTTTTGCCATTTTCACCCATGAACAATTTATTCTCCCTCTATCCTCCTCCCTAAACTATTAGCATGTACATATTTTAAGGGGAAACCAAATGAGTTTTTATGTTTTTGTTAGATGACAGTGGACAGGAATTAATGCCTCAGATGAGAATGAAAATGATGGCACTACAGGTACTTTGTAGGCAAAATCAGACCTCTATTCCTGTTGTTCGCCTTTCCTATGTTACACTTTACGCTGTTGGCCCTTTAGGTATCAGCTCATTTATTTTTCTGTAATTTTTCTTCAAAATTACTTCAGTTTTTTGCACTATATCCAAGTAACAAGGAAGAGTTGATATTTTCCTTCTTTATGTTGTTACTAATCCATCCTATAAGTGTTAACTGTTTGTTCTTTGTAATAATTCCTTGGTAAAATTTGACAGACATGTAGATCGTAACAGACTACTAAGAGTGACGGCAATGTAGAAAACAGAGAAAACCCAAAGGTAGCCTATTGATCTAACCACTGGCATGTAACACAGTTTGCAACATGGAACTATTTACATTGTCGAAATGTTGAAAATGATGCAGTCATCGTACGAAGTTATGGTCTTTTTACTCCAAAGTTAATTGAAAAGATAACGGGATTTCACATTTGAGCAACTGCTTATTTGCGGTTGTCGTACAAAGTTTTGCTATTTTGAGATGATGGGATTTTACACGTGAGCAATTGGTTGTTCTCTTTTCCTTTTCCTAATTGAACTATCACGAAGACATCAACATTTGGTTGTTCCGGTTTTTTTTTTTTTGCCAACTCAACTATCAGCATATGTGTAGAATAAAAGTAAATTGAAATCTGAAGCAAAACCACAAGAAATAAAATAGGAAACATTGAATCTGATGTATACATGTTTTTTTGTTAAAGAAAACCAATGCTAGGCTTGAGCCAATAAGATTGAAGTTGTCCAACGAAATATCGGCAGTGCATTTGCTAGCTAAATGTAGTGGTATATTAGCTTTTATGTCATAATTTTATCCAATCCCAAAAGAACTTCTCATAGAAATACAACACCAAAATCAGTGACTGTCCATTATCAATAGAGAGAGTTGGAGAACTGAAAATTGTTTGAACCTTAATTTGAAGGTTGTGAAAGAATGTTAAACAACTATACTACTTCAGAGTTGTAGCTGTTACTATTCGGTCGTATGACATATAAACTGCAGAAGCATAATAAACGTTGTATGTTGTGTAAAAAAACAGAATAAGCAAGAAATAAAAACAGAAAGAAGAGTGTTGTCATAGTAGAAGTACAGTCATGTCTAAATCTGTTAGGACGCTTTAGCAGAGGTCAATTAAGACAAAAAATGAGTTAGGAACAGAAAGTTAAACTAATAGCAAGAAGTTACAATTGAAGTAGATGCAAATAAAGGATAGACCTTTCAAATGTATTTGTTGGGGAGAAATATATAAACAACAGACATGTAGCAGAAAGAAATGATGTACCTTTTGTATCATTCACTCACAAAGGAATACGTTGTAGAAAATCTGTGGAAAAAACAAATAATTTTTTTTAGTTTGCATTTGAAGATAGTACAAAACTTCCCAACTTTGTAGAAGCTTTCTGTCCTTATTCAGGAATACAGGACCTAGAAAGTGGAAAAAAAAAAACAACTAAACAATGCTTCCTCCTTTGAATTAACATTCCTAAACAAAAGTAAACTAAAGGGTGAACCATTAATTTCGAATTTACCTAAAGGGCTTAGAAATAAAAGTGACATTTATTGTTGAATATAATAATTGTGTCTTCTCCAACAGACAACATGAAAGTTGTATTTTGTATTATAGTGCTTCTTTTTGTTATTTAGTTTTTTCGTTGTTATGTAAGCGTAATATGTAAATGGGTTTTATATTTTAAGGATATTTAATTGTGAAAAAAGAAATGATAAGCTAATGAAACAAAGTAAGGATAAGCTTAGAAGCAAGTATTTCCCTACAATGCTAGGCCTAGCAATTAATGAGTTTGAATAGTCATTAACAATTTGGACTATCCTGAAAAACAGAAAATTGGACAAACTTTAATCGATAATTAAAACACTTGAATGAAAAGTGATGTGCAAAGAGTGGAAACTAAATCAATAAGAGAAGTACTAAATTAGCAGTAGAAATAAAGTACTATAAATTGGTCCTAGTAAGATTATGAGAGACTTTCCTACTGGAGTGAATACTACAAATGGGTGAGATAACAATTCTGACTGTATTTGAAAGTTTTTAGTTACAAGTGAAGTAAAATATGAGACAATAGCTCCTGGGTGTATCAAATTGTATAGATCATGGGAGAAAGCATATAAGGTACCTGTGACCACGTGTGGGATGTCTGTGAATCTTGTGGACTGGCTAGCCTGTATATACGATTTGCGTCGGCAGTTGAAGCAATCCCTCTAAGGTGGTGATAATGAAGAGGCTCCTACAGACCCTGTAGGCTGTTCTGTATCAGTGGTATTTCTATCTTTCAGTTGCGGGCAATCTCCTGTGAAATAGATTTAGTATTTAGGAATATTCAATTTCAAGGAATTCAACATGAAATAAGTTACAACTACATATGGAACAACTGAAATGAATCATTAATTATATTACATGAAATATTTCTACCAGCTAATGATTTTTAATAGCCATTCACAATTTGGAGTATCCTGAAAAACACAAAATTGAAGAAAGTTGAAACGATAATTAAAAGAGTTGAAGGAAAAGTGATGTGCAAACACTGGTAACTAAATCAATAAGAGAAGTACTAAATTAGGAGTACAAATAAACTACCAAAAATTCATCCTAGTACCATTATGAGAGACTTTCCTACTGCAGTCAATAGTACAAATGAGTGAGATAACAATTCTGACTGTATTTCAAATGTTTTTGTTATAGGTGAAGTAAAATATGAGAGAATAGCTCCTGGGTGTATCAAATCGTATAGATCATGTGAGAAAACATATAAGGTACATGTGACCACGTCTGGGATGTCTCTGAATCTTGTGGACTGGCTAGCCTGTATATACGGTTTGGGTCAGCATTTGAACCAATCCCTCTAAGGTGGTGATAATGAACAGGCTGCTGCAGACCCAGCAGGCTATTCTGTATCACTGCTATTTCTATCGTTGAGCTGCAGGCAATCTCCTGTGAAATAAAGTGACTATTTAGGAATATTAAATTTCAACAAATTCAATATGAAATAAGTTACAACTACATATGGAACAAATGAAATGAATCATTAATTATATTACATGAAATATTTTCTTTCCTTTTGCTAATGAATTTCTTTGGACAACTATTGAGGGAAATGAAAGCAAAGACATATAAAAGCTCTGAATACCGAACATGTGAGGATACAACATATGTGACAAATGACAATATGTTTAACCAGGAAAACTGAGGTGGTATTGTTCCTATAATGTGAATGAACCAACTCAAATATTCCATCCGAATAGTCTAACCTACTCATGGAATCAATTGAAGCGGCTAACATGACAACAACAATGTAGACCAGCTAATACATTCCCATCCTGTTAAGCATAGTGAATATTGACACACAGTAAGTACAAAAAATCTAACAACTTCATCTTCTATAATAGATTTTTGCAACAAATAATCTATGTACTTGTCCCAAATATTTCTCAATCATTTTATTTTCACATGCGTCTCTCTGTCGACTTTATCTGTAAATATGCAGGTCCAATTTATCAACACAAATGTACCTTAATTAACGGAGACTTTAACAATTATCACTAGTGTCAACTACATATTGACAAATTTAATGTTAAATTGCTATCACCAAGTAGGGGCTGTGGTGGTTCGATGGTGAAGATAGTGCAATAGACAAATACATGCAATTATTGAGCAGAAGTTTTCCGCACATACATACAGTATAATATGGCTTAATATGGTCTACAGAAGACAAATTAGGAATCGGAGAAAGAGCAAAACAGAAGACAAATTAGGAATGGGAGAAAGAGCAAATGATGGAGCAAACATGTAAATTTCGCTTAAACCATGAAGAAGTACCTGCGCAGGTCGTCCGAAACAAACAGAAATCTTCAGCAAAGCTTGAGAGAGAGATTTTAAGTCTGTAGACAAACAAAAAACACTAAGCAACAGATGGATTCGCCATTGAAGAGGTGAGAAGTAGAACAAAGAGTTGAGAGAATACAGCGACTTTAGCAAGGAGGACAGAAACTTAAACCATGAAGAAGTACCTGCGCAGCTCGTCCGAAACAAACAGAAATCTTCAACAAAGCTTCAGAGAGAGATTTAAAGTGTGTAGACAAACAGAAAAAAGTAAGCAGCAGATGGATTCGCCATTGAAGAGGTCAGAAGTAGAAGGAAGAGTTGAGAGAATACAGCGACTTTAGCAAGGTGGAGAGAAATTAGGGTTAGAAAATTGTCAGATATAGTAAGAAACTTCTAGACAAAGTGTGTTTATTGATGTACAATTAGTACTACCATTAGTACAATGCAAAGATGCAGTGTTGGTCCTTTGTAAAATGTACAATTAGTACTGCCTTTAGTACAATCAAAAGATGCAGTGTTGGTCATTTTTAAGTCTCATTTCTACATAAGGGTAATATAAAAGAAAATAGAGATGATTATATTTTGGTGCACTCCATAAAATTATTTTTATATAATTTAGCTAAAGTTTTTAATAATTATCTAAATTGATCCAATTTTATGACAACTTTAAGTTGTACGGATTAGTACTATTAGTTTTATTAGAGGGGGTTTGGATTGGCTTAAAAGTTGGTCAAATTTACTTTTAAGTCAGTTTTTTACTTTTGGAAGTGTTTGGAAAATATGAAAAATAATATAAAATAAGTAAAAAATGACTTAAAATAAGTTGGGAAGTGTTTGGCAAGGTAAAAAATGACTTAAAATAATTCAAAAACCAAAAATAGGTCTCCCCCTACTTTTTATTTTTTGACTTAAAAGTCATTTCAGTTTGATTTTTTATTTTTGATTTAAAAACTACTTTTTTAAGTCAATTCAAACGTGCTCTCACTCTCATGTTCTATTTTATGTACGACTATTTGACTTCACACGGTGTTTAAGAAAACAAAGACTTTTGAAACATCTGTTATAAATAATCCTTAGATATTTATGAAGAAATTGTTGCCGGAAAATGATGATGGGTTATTGTGGGGAAAAAATCATCAGTTAATTGGTAAAGTTGAAATGGAGATGAAGAGTTAATATTTGGTGAAAATGGTGGGTCAGCTTGAATAAAGACTTTGATCTTTGATAAAAAAAAATGTATATATATATATAATATTAATGTATTTGTGCTAATTTATTTTTAAAGTATTTGTTAAATGGGTTATTTTTTTTATATAATATTTATTAATATGAAGAAATTTATATATAGAAGGGTAAAAATGTCAAATTTAAATTAATTTAAATTAATTTATATTTATTTTAAATAAATTTAAAGAATGGTTACAAGAAAATTAAAATAAGGGAGATAGACGTAATATTGTAAACCACAAGGGAGGTGAGTGTTATAGAGCGAAACCTGGACGGAGGTCTCTGAAATTATTCATTTTTTAAAAAAATTGGTAGTTCTATGACAAGTTTTTATATAATTTATTTTGTGTGTGTATATATATATGAAAGTTTTGTGTATTGTTGTATAATAAATGTACAATATCATATACCGAATTGTATTTTGGGCTAAAGACTTATAATAGAGGAAATTTATAAAGTTAACACCAGAGACACAATCAAACTCCTTAGCTAATGTTTATCTAATTACGATTCTTAGCTACATGCAAAAAGGAACAGAGAGACGAGCGAGATTGGTAGAGAGGAGAGAGAGGCGAACTAGATATAGGAGAAGGAGGAGAGAGGCAAGAAAAATACAGTTGATTTGTATATATGATCGATAATTGTATCACAAATATAATTAATTTTGTAAAAAATAAAACTAGCTACTAGAAAGAGTAGAGAGGCGAACAAGATCAGGAGAGGGAGGAGAGAGGTGAGTGAGATCTGGGAGAAAGAGGCGACAAAAATACAATTGATATGTATATCTAAAAGATAATTGTATATTTGATCAATAATTGTATCACGAATACAATTGATTTATATCAATGAATACAATTGAGTCAAAGACTATTGTATACAATTCGTTGATGCAATTTGTATCAATGATACAATTGTATCAAATATAATTGTACCATTATTGTAATTTGTAACAAAGTGTGTTTGTTTTCATGTATTGCCTTGTGTATTGTATTTATGTGTTACCATGTGTGATTGTGTTATCATTTGTATTTGTATCATCGATGGTTATCATTTGTATTGTATCATTGACTATTACTATTTGTATTTGTATCATAAACTATTATCATTTGTATTGCAAAGAGAGTGGGGAGTAAGAAGCAAGAGAGAGAAGCAAGGTATGGAGAGAAGAAAAAATATTGATATAAGACCCTTACTATAGCTACAAATAGTAATTCATTTATGAGATAAGTTTTAAAAACACATCTAAATTATACCTCTTTTTCGAGTTTCATACCTAAACTATTGAGAGTGTGAGTTTCATACCTAAACTATTACTTATTAGTTTGAGAAACACATCTCTCTCTTTTATATCACTCTCATCATGGTGTGTGTAATGCACTCTCTTTTATTTTTAAAAATTGTCACATCACACTCAGTGACGGAGCCAGGATTTGAGCCAAGGGTGTTCATACTTTAGGACAAGTAAAAATATAAACCTTGCTAGTCAGATTATAAATATTGAACTCAAAATAGTCATACCTCAATTATTAATTTCTACATAGTGCTCCAAGTTGCTCATACTCTTAACCTGTTCAATATCAAATCAACCAACTATCCAAAATGAAAATTCTTAAAACGGAAACTTACAAAATATCAATGGATAAACTAAGGAAGATGAAGTAGGACAAATATATTGACGGATAGTTTCATACACACCAAAATATGTAAAGTGGTAACTACAATTGCACTCGACGACACTTCATATCTCTTGAAATGTTTTCATAATACACTCATTAGAAACATCTTTAAATACTTTTTTCTCTACATAAGGTACTATGCAACCATCTAAGAATTCATCATCCATTCGATTTCGCAAGTCATTCTTGATAATCTTCATTGCCGAAAAAGCTCTTTCAACTGTATCAGTGGCAATAGGTAGAAGCAAAGCAAACTTCACTAAAAGAAATACGAGAGAATATGTTAAATGTTTCTTTGTCTCAGCCAGCTTTCTTGAAAGTTCTCCAAGTCCACCCAAATTGGAGAACTTTTCATCAATATCACGAACATCAATAATGTAATTAACAAGTTGATTTTCAAGAGCTCTCATGTTGGACCCATCAAAATCATCAGGATATTATTCAGTCATTCTCATTATCTTCTTTATGTCAAAACTAGAAAATGAATCAGTTGGATTCAAGCAAGATACTCCATTAAGTAATCACTTGTCACCTCATTGAAACGATCATTAAGTTCTTGTAGTTGCCAATCAATGATTTTATAAATCACATCCCCACAATAATGATGCAAAGTAGTACAAATAACTACTTTACGTCGTGATCTCCCAAAATTAGCATATGGATCATCAAAATTGGGTAATGAAATGTCATGCTTGATACAAAATGTGTCTACCTTTTCTTTAAATAAATCCCATCCAATATTTTTTTTTAAGAGAGGATCCCATTCATTATTTCTTAAAGCTTGCAACCTTCTCTTTGCTACCTTTACAAGAATCATGGCATTTGCAATGTCTTGCGCTTTTTTCTGTAATGAAACATTAAGATCATTTGTGATTCCTAAAACATCTGTCATCAAATGCAACAAGAAAATAGTCTCAAATGTTTGATAACTTCTAAGAAATTTCGATGCGCTTGCTCTTTCTTCCAAAGTACTTGCATTTTCAACAAGAGTATCAAGTACATCAACAATAGAGTCAAAGCTACTAATAAAGTTTTCAAATGACTTGTAGTGAGATCCCCAACGAGTATCACAGGTTTTAACAAGACCAAGTTCTTGATTCAACCCTCTACCCATTTCTAGTTCATCCAATGCCATTTGAAGATGCTTTTTTTGAGATTCTCAAAAATTATCCACACGTTTAAAAGAAGCTCCAAACACATTCAAAATATTTGCAATTAATAATACAAGTTCACCTACTTGAACACACTTTTTAGAAACCGCAACAAGAGTCAATTGAGGTTGATGAGCAAAACAATGAACAGAATGAGACGATCTACTTTCTTGTCTAATCAACGTTTTAAGACCACCTAGATCACCTTGAATATTGCTTGCCCCATCGTAACATTGCCCATGTACATTAGATGAAGTCAAAGAATGGTGAGCAAGTACATCTACAATTGCTTTCTTTAGAGATAAAGCACTAGTATCTTTAATATGAACAAGTCCAATAAATGCCTCCATCACAAACTCCATTTTGTCAACATATCTTAGACAAATAGTCAATTGCTCTTCGCGTGACACGTCTCTAGATTCATCAACCAATAAAGCAAAGTAGTCACTATTTATATCCTCTATTATAGCCTTAACTGTTTCAATCTTACACGCAGACACAATATCTTTTTGGATGTCATGAGAAGTCATTTTATTATTTTTTGGAGCTTTTTCTAACACAAAAAGTTTAATTGCATCACATCTAGCAGCTAACCAAGAAATAACTACAAGAAAATTACCCTTGTTCAATGACGATTCACTCTCGTCATGACCACGAAATACAAAACCTTGATTCAAGAGAAGTCTTACCACATCGATTGAAGCGTTTAACCAAACCCGATATTCATACTTACTTTTATCATCCAACTTGTAAAATGCGGCTTGAATGGATTGTTGTTCTCGCATGAGATCTTCACACTTTCTTTTGGATTGATTATGAACGATATTCGGTGGACCAATATGTGTAGCAAAGCTATCCTTTCTATGTCAATTTGTAAATCCCTTAGTCGAAAATACATTACCATCACCTTGATTAATGTTTTCTCATTGACACAAATAACAAGGTAAACAATAAGCAGCATCCGCACTAATATTGTATTCCAACCAATCACGATATTCATCAAATCATGTATAGACAAAATGAAGGGTGTTCCAAAAAAATCAGTTTGAGGAAACTGATGATTTTGAGGTTGACAAGGACCTTTAATGATGTATGCCCTCCTTATCTCATCACGAAGGTTTGGATGATAATTCAAAATTGGAGTTCTTTCAACCGGATCAACCTTTAAATTATTTACTTCAAATTCTTGTCTTTGGGAAGAGTGAGATGATATTTCTATTTGGTTGACATTTCATCTCGACGTAGTTGATTTTGATTTTGAGGCACCAAACTTGTTTTGGGTACTCTAAAAAAATATTTTTCCAAACTCATTGAACTCCAAACTGAAATAGTAGTCAAGTTCAAGTATACCAAACTTATTAAAAATCATCCACAATACACTAAATAGTTGATCGATACTTAAATAAATAAAGTAGCTTTTAACATAAAAATTAAGATATTCAAGTCTTTCAACACATGATTAGAAAAGACTAAACTAAAGGAAAAACAAAATTAAGAAATACCTTTTCACACTTCAATGGCGGTTGAGGAAGAAATGTACAATGATTAAAGATTTCAATTTCTTAAAACTTGCAAATATGTATGAAAGTTGAGAAGAGAGAAAGGTAAAGAGTAATAAAGGGTTTTTGGGAGAAGAAGAAGTCAAAAAAACTAAAACGAAAAGACAACTATGAATCTATTCTTTTTTTAAATTAAGAAAAGTCAAAAGTAGACCTTTTGTTTCTCTTAACTTAAAAAAGGTAACTTTTATACTTTTTCTTAAGAGAAAAACGGAACAAATATTAAATAAACGAAATGTTCACGCCTGGGTTCTGAGATTTGCCTTTTCTAAGAGAACAAACAGAATAATGAAAAAGATTAAAGAAAACGCCAACACATGGGCTCGAACCTAAAACGCTGAGGCAACTTTGTACAGCCTTAACCACTAGGCTATCAACCTTTATTGTGTCAAGGATGTTCCACAATTAGTATATATCCAAAAAGACTCGATATTTAGTATATATACCCGTAAAAAAATTCCGACGAAGGTTGTTCATCTGACCACCCTCGCCATATCATAGCTTCGCCCCTGATCACATTTCACATGGACAAAACATTTCACTTTGACAAAAAATTAAATAAATTATTAGTATTAGTTAAAATTAAAGATTAAAATTATTATCCCAAAAAAATAATATTTTTTTTAGGGATAAGGGTCTGAAAAATACCTCAAATTTGGTCGGCTTTGCTGTTGCGATACTAAATTTTCATGAGGACTTATTACCTCCCTAGACTATTTAATTCCGTATTTTTTATCCCCTAAACTATTTAATAGTGTATTTGAAAGGTATATATGTGCCCACGTGGACACATTACTATTTATAATTTTGCATTATTTTTTATGTCCACGTGGGCAAATATATATGTTTAAAATACGGTATTAAATAGTCTAGGGAGGTAATAGGTCCTCATGAAAGTTTAGTATCGCAACAACAAATTCTACCAAAGTTGGGATATTTTTCAGACCCTTATCTCTTTTTTTTATAAAATAAAAAAGTAAAATATTTTTCTTACCCCACTCCATCACTTCCTCTCATCCCCCGCACCATTTTTTTTGTTTAAATTTCTTTTATAAAAGTATTGNCCCCCCCCCCCCCCACCTTCCAATACTAATTTAGATATTATTTTATTTTAAAAAAAATAATTCTATCCACTAGTCACATAACCCTCCGCTTCCAATTTTTTTTCTCATTTTGTGATTTATATATATATAAAAGATCAAGAAGAAAAAGAGAATCTAGAAATAACAGAAGACAAATCATTAGAATGAATGAACTAGACGAACTAGTTTATGCAATGGAAGATCTTTTTTTTTTTTGGGTGGGGGGGTAAAAACGGAGGGTTGTGGGGGGGAGGGGGAGGGGGTACGGGGAGGAGGTGGGTAAGAAAAATAATTTAATTTTTTAATAGTAATACTTTAATTTTTAATTAATATTAATAGTTTATTATTTAATTTTTATTAAGGTGAAATATTTTATTCTTGTGGAATGTCATGTGTCAAAGTTTTTTCAAATAAAAGAGAGAGTGCATTGCACACACCACAGAGGTGTGTTTCTCAAACTAAAAAGTGATAGTTTAGGTATGAAACTCACACTCTCAATAGTTTATGTATGAAAATAAAAAATATGGGATAGTTTAGGTGTGTTTTTTACACTTATCTCTTCATTGATACTAATTGTGTGTAATAAATATATACATTTCACATATTTGCCTTTTTAATAAAAATTTCTTTATAATATAAGTTTTGGGCTATATTTCTACATATTTGCCTTTTTAATAAAAAAATTCTTTATAATATAAGTTTTGGGCTATATTTCTACAAGGTAAGTTAGCTTATTGTATAAGTAGAGAACTATCAAAAGTGAAGTCTTGAAGTCAAACCTTTAAAAAGTTAAAAATTCAAAAAATATAAACTTCAATTTCAAAATCTAGTGACATGAATATAAAGCTTCTAGAATAACTTGAAAATGATTCAAAATACTACAAATTGCCTGAAAGATAACATGAATAAAGTAAAGATAGATAAGTCTGAATATTGTGAAACAACCAAGAAACTCTTCATAGATACATGACAATCATTACACTTATTATAAAGATATCAAATGTATGAAAATATAAAGTTAAACATAGACTCAACTTTTTAAAGGATAAGGTATCGGATAACTAACTATTGGAGTAGAGTATAATGTTTGGGGTATTGCGAGTATAGACGTGTGTGCCACATGTGGAGTAACACATTACACATACGAGGATAATTTATAGTATAAATTTTAGGAATTACGTAGTTTTAATATGAAATTACAATCTATCCCTATTTAGTTTGAAATTACATTAACCCTGAAAAGGTAAAACAAATCGGATACATAATATGTAGCTCGGATACATTAAAAATTAGTTCGGATACATTATAAAATAAATCGGATACATAATATGTAGCTCGGATACATTATAAAATAATTTAGAATTAGGAGAGAAATAAGGGATTTTAAAGATTTTTAGCAAATAGAAAGGAATATTAGAAATAAGAGAAACATAAGACGTGTATTTCAGTAATTTTTCCTAATTTATATAGAAGGAAATAATTGACACATATAAATCATGACAAATATAAATATTTTTGCCACATAACTATTACATTGAGAAAAAGATTGTCCAACCAAATGGAGCTAAACATATTAAATAGGTCCTATCATTTAATTAAAGGTCATATAATAAAATCACTTTTCCTTTTTTTTTTTAACATATATATGAATGAATATCTTAAGGGATATACAAATAATAACAATTATATAATTAATCATGAATATTAGCACTAAGCTAAACAATTGATTTTTTACTTTATCCAGTACAATGAATCGGACACCTGAAATGAACTTGGGGCCCCAACTACAGCTATAGTATTAGCTTAAAATTCATTATAGTAACACATAAATTTCAATCTTGAATTTGTTTTCTGTAATGATTCAATACATAAATATTTTGTTAATTCAATTGTATCGTATTTTGATCAATAAAAGACATGTATTGTTTAAAATATACATTCAACACGTGAATCACGTGTATTTTTGCTCAGATACACTAAAATAGGAAAGGAGGCAAGCGAGATTTTGTTATGTATCCCAACTACATGTGAATCACAGTAGATACATACAAATGTATGTATCTAGTGTGATTCACATGTATCTGGTATACCAAATACATAGGAGAGTGGCGAATGAGATGGGAGAGAGCGAATGAGATTTGGTATGTATCATAAATACATGTGAATTCACGTGATGTATCTAGAACAAATTTGATCTCATGTATCCTGAGAGATATGTATCTAGATATATTTTAACGTATGTGAACACACCAAAATCTGGTTATGTAATAAAACTAAAATGTATCTAATAAATTAGATTCTAAAATAGTAAAATTTAAGTAAGTTTTTGATAAATACAACCCTCTCGTTCACTTGTATATCCTATTTTTAATCATTACTACCATATAAGTTATACTCTCATTAAAAATATCCTCTTCTCCGTACACTATTCACGAACCGCCCCACCTAAAGTTTTGTTAAAGAAGAAGGAACTAGGAAGTGTGGCGTTTCAATAATAATATAACATTTGAATGAAATTTCTTTCTAGACATGATCACAACACTTATATCCAATTTTTTTTCTCTATTGCAATGATTCATACCCAATGAGTGCTAAATTTGGAGCATTTCCAATAATTAGCTAGGCAATCATATTTTCCTTATTATTCTCTCTACATTTGTTGCCTTATTAATCCCTCTACATTTGTAATTTGTTGTTGGGCTTTACCGTTTTGGCAATTACAACTATTAATATATATTTTAGGAAAAACTACCTACCATATATATTATATTATTGTTGTTTGTACCTTCAAAATATTATATATCTTATCATACTAATTAAGAGTTTCCTACATATCTTACAAGTTAGATACATATATTTTTGCTACCATATACATAAAAATAGGGAGAGAGGCGAGAAAAAGATTATGGAGGGAGTCGAGCGGGATTCATATGTATCCCAAAGATATGCAAATCACACACACTAAATACATGTATCTATATGTATCTGGAGTGATTCACATATATTTGGAATATCAGATACATGAGAGTGGTGAGCGAGATGAGAGAGAGGTGAGCGAGATTTGTTATGTATCTCAGATACATGCGAATCTACTTAGATACAATGTATCTAGAACAAATTACACCTAAATTTGACCGTATATATTCGAGATACATGTATCTGGCTATATCTTGAGGCACCAAAATCTGGTAAGATACATAATATTACAAACTATAGAATGTATCTAAGTAATTAGCTCATGAACTAATGAAATTTATATAGATAAATTCCCCGTTTTACGCTAATAATATCATCATCTACTACTCTTTGTGTTTCTAATAAACACAAATCATTGCACACGTGATTAAGAAAAGAAAACAAATCAAACAGATAATAAGGAGGATGTTTTTAATTTCTCTTATTTTAACTAGGCTGAATATATTAGCAGATTTCTTTAATTATTTCTAAATGAATTATGACATATTTCAATTGAACACTTAAAGATATGACAAATCATTTTTATTAATCACATCTGACTCATAATTTAAAAAGTTTATGTATATTTTTAAGCGCTCATTGTATATATATTAAATGTGTATAAATAAAGAAGATGAGATATTTCAAATAATTATATATATCTTTTCATGCAATGGACACTTGAGAACGTACACACGGAATTAACTATTAATTAATTTTAGTTATTTTACTCATAAATTTGAAAGGAATTAATAAGGGTAAAAATAAAAAATTATGCCTAATTTATATCTTAATCTTCTTTTCTTAAAAGACGTGAAACATCTCAATAATTCAATTAATTTGAAATGGAGGAAGTAATAAAATTAATAAAATTAGTGTTTGTTAATGATTTCACACTGTTTATCATTTATATAGATTTACAAACAATACTGTGATGATTAGTAATTATGAGATGTCGAAATTTAAAATTTTTAATACTTGAAATAAATTTAATTTGGAATAATGGAAAGTCGGAGCGTGGTTGATTTTAAACGTAATACTAATAAACTCAAACCTCAAAAATCAATCATTATTTCGGCCGCACAATTTCTAAAATGTCAAACTTTACTGCATTACTTCTAATTTTAACAATGAAATTTTAACACAAACTCCATGATAATTATTTGTTATTGTCGTCTTTTTTATTATTCCCCGTTTGGTCATGTAATATGATATCATTAGACGGAATCATGATATGGTATCATGATATGGAATCATGAGATAAAATTGAAGTTTTGTTTGGACATGTGATATGAAATTTTGTGTTGTATATTTTCTCATAAACATAAAAATCCCATAAGTTGTAAAACTATTAAAATAGCCCCAATTGTTTATTCAATCTTATCAAATAAACAAAAAAATATAACATCGCATAATAAATTATTACAAAGTTATTTATTCTCCACTTAAGTAATTGTTTCATCTAACTTTAATTTAATTAAAAAATATGAACATAAATTGTAGTGTACTAGTCTTTAATATAATCCTCCCACATAATACGGNNATAAAAATCCCATAAGTTGTAAAACTATTAAAATAGCCCCAATTGTTTATTCAATCTTATCAAATAAACAAAAATTTATAAAATCGCATAATAAATTATTACAAAGCTATTTATTCTCCACTTAAGTAATTGTTTCATCTAACTTTAATTTAATTTAAAAAAAAATGAACATAAATTGTAGTGTACTAGTCTTTAATATATTCCTCCCACACAATACGGACAATTTTCTCACGTTGAACTTGCATTTCTCGATCATGTAACTGAGAAGACCAACCAACATTGTTACTTTGAGCCATTTGTTGGTCAATATCATCCGCATCTATATTTTCATGCTCATAGACCATAAATATTTCATCACTTTAACAATCGGTGGGTGTGAGTTAAAGTGACTATATGTTGGTGAGAATAATAAATTTTATGTCGGTGAGAATAATAAATTTTAAAAAGTAATGATGTGATTATAAATTTTATTTACATACGAAATAAATGGTTAGTAGATATAAATGTGGGGTTGTTTTAACAAAATGTAAACTTGTGGATTAATTTTTGTATTAAAAATATCTCAAATCATGATATGGAATTACCATATAATTCCATATCATGGTTTTTGGAGAATATGGAATCACATCTCATGATATGGAATCATGAGATGGAATCAGTGTAAAATCGCATGTCCAAACGCTGATTCCATCTCACGATACCATAAACGCCTACTTAAATTATTCTCCTAAAGAATATAAAGTAATTAAGTATTTTATTAAAAAGAAAGATAAATATGAAGAAAAAAAATGTCCAAACAATTCTCTTGAATTTTGAAAAAAAAAAAAAACCCCACTTATTTTAAACTATGAAAACAGTATCAACAATTCATTTATGATAAACTAAGAAAAGTAATAGTTCAAGAAAAGTTTTAATTTTTTTTAGTACGCTAACAAAAGAAGAACATGATCTCCAAGTTTTTTACTTTTCACAAATCTTAGAAATATCTCCCACGATAACATATTATTATTTATATTAATAAAATCAATTGTACTTGTAATATCTGTCAAAATAAACAATAATTAAGATCAGAAATTTATATTACACCAAATATGCTTTCTTTAGTGAATTTTTTCGACTAACTCTATTATTATAATTAATTAATTAATATTATAATTGTTTTTGCAATTACAATTCTTTTAATGTGATCAAAGTTATAACATGAGCAAGTAGATAAAATTTGGACAGCCACTTATCTATTACGATTAACTATACTACTACTTTTTCTCTTTTGATTACAAAATTAGTAAAAGTTGAGTTATAATACAAAATAGAAAATCACACAAATTTAAGTATAGCATATAGTGTTGAAGGAAAGATAAATAGAAAATTTCAGATCAAGTTTTTGAAATTAAAGATGTTACGATCCAAAGTACAAGTCGTGAAGGCACTTATACTTAAATCAATAAGCGAACTCTAAGTATTCATCACCTCACCTTTATGGTACTCCCTTATTCCAACCCTTCATATGATGTTGATACAATAGTTAGGAAAATTATTACATTATTGAGGGATAAATTAAAGAAAAATCGATTATTTACAAGGACATTCCTCAATCGGCGACATCCCGATTGAGGACATTATGAAATTATTAGAACACTCAAAACGACTGAGGTCGCCTCTACACACTTGATCATGGAAAAAATTTCAACGTTAAATTAACTAGTAAGTAACCCAAGTGTCCAATATACTTCAAGCCCCTTATAACTCATTCAAGCCATCAGTCTGTGACCTAAGTCACACTGCAAACCTATAGGAACTATCAAAACTAAGTTCGAGATCGCTTACCTTAAATATTGACTTTGATCAATTTTTTATTTTTAAATTTCTAGCTCTTTTTATTTTCTTATCCGATATATATATATATCGGGGTTACTAAGTACGTTTAAATAAAATTTGAATAAGTACGTTTAAATAAAATTAAGACAGATATAAAATTAAGTTATGATGTTGTGATAGGCTGCGTTTGTAAATTATGTTGTAAAATCCTACTCAGTACTATCTAGTTTAGTAGTTTTTTGTTACTAAATCTAAGTAATTTCTCCCAAAATTACTTTTTTTTTTCATCTCACTTTACTTTACTCTGTTCATCTCTTTTCTTTAACCCATGTTCTTAGCACCTGCTTCTTTAACCACACACTGGGATACACAGTCCTTTCGATTCTAAAAGATCGATAATAGGTTTAACAGAAGTCGACATGAGTAATAATGGAGGAATTTTTTACTGTAGTCCAGATTTCATGATAAATTCAAAAGAATTTGGAAAATACATAAAAATAGGTATACAAATCAAGGGTTATGAAGAAATGAACTGTGGAAACAATCTTTTTGTTTGTGTTGGCTTCATAGAAAAATTAGTCACCAATAGCAGTTCAAGGTTTAAAATAAAAATAGACTATGCGGTAGGTATAATGGGAAATAAAGGAATCAAATTAATGAAACCTTTAAAAATAAATTCAGAAGAATACGCAAGTAGAGAATGGAATTTAGAAAAATTCTGTAAAAAAGAAGTGTTAAGACCAAATTACCACCTAACATACACTAATAATAAAGGAGAAACATCAATCAGATTCACAGATTATAAATATACAGATCAAAAAGAAATAGATGAAGATTTGGAAGATAATGAATCAACCATGGAAGGTATGAATATTCAAAATATAAAAGAAGAAGACTATGAAGTAGACTTATCAATAGCAAAAGCTAAAGAAATACATCAAGCAAATAAAACAACTTTGTTTAAATGTAAATGTTGTAAATTAGGAAAAATAGAATTCTCTATAATAGAAAACACTTTAAAGAATGCAAACATAGAATTGATAATTATGGATATAGACAAGATGAAGATACCCAAGGAGAAAGCGATAATGAGACAACACGCAGTTTAAAAGAATTTATGGAAACCGCTTCCTCGAGTTCAAGTCCCTTCCAAAAAACAACCCCAATAACACTAGTAGAATATACTATAGGTAACTTACCACGACATCGTGCGTTTAGACAAGACCCGACAACAGAACCAGAAATGGTTAGACCTATAGGAATAAGAATGCCAATTGAAGCCCCTATCAAACTTCAAGACGGAGGAGATAGAGGAAAAATATTACATATAGCGGCTCATGACCCGCAATTATGGAACTCAGTAATAGACGTATGGAAAGGAATAGTAGTAGCAGATTACATACAACATTATAGTGAAACAGATGCAGAAACCATGTATAGATACATGGAGACCTTTTTAGGAGAATCAATCAAAGGAGTATGGAAGGCGTATAAAGTAGCTTACCCTCAAGAATTCCAAGAACTAGTAAATATGGGACCAAACTCGTCTAATTTTACTAATAAAATACACAGCCTAATAACAGTAGAAAACCCAAATAGCGGATTAGTAGTGTTACAAAAGAATGCCTTAATAAAATTAGAACAACTTAGTAATAACAAATTGGAGCCATATAAAAAACTTTTTAAAAGACTATTTTTACTATTGCGCTATAAGCGGTAATGCGTTTGATCAAAGCTTGGGAAAAAAACTTTTTAACAAACTCCCCGGAGCCTTAGGAAGAGAAATAGAAGAAAGATGGAACAAAAGAGAGGGAGTAATGCAAAATCCTAATGCTAACTGGTCAATAGGACATAAAATACAACATATCATGGAAATATTACAAGAAAAATGTACTAATATACAAATACAAAAACAGTTAAAATCAAACGAAACAGATTTTTGTAAAAACATATACACAACACAAAGTTATGATCAGGATACACCAAAACGAAAATATAAAAAGAAGTACCAAAATAGTCAAGAATATAATCCTAGAAAGAAATACTATCTAAGGAAATCGGCAGCCAGAAAGCCTTACTTAAATAAAGACAGACATGTAAGAAAGGATAGTAATAACATAATTTACATAAACAGATTAGCCTGTTTTACATGTGGAAGTGAAGAACATTTAACAAATACTTGTCCTGGTAGAAATAATAGCAGAACAAGAAATACCCAGCTTATAGAAGACTTCCAAGAAACCCTGATAAATGTAGATGAATACATGTCAGACAATGAAAGCGTAAATTTAGTAATAAGTATAGATTCCATGGAAGGAAAACAACAAGATTCGTCTGATTCAGAAGAAGAAACTCTAATAAACGAAATAGGATTAGAAAAATTAGATCTAAACATTAAAGATTTTTCTTTTGTTAATATACAATGTGATTACCAATTTTCTAAAGGAAAAGGGTTAGATAGTCAAAAATGCTTCAATTGCATAGGATACCCCAGTAAAGACAGAAGAACTAAATGTATGAATTGCTATATAGAAGGATGCCTTATGTGCATTAGCAAAATATTTAACATTAAAATTATAGACCAAACAATAGATACAACAGAAAAAACACGAATATCTTTAGAAAAAAGAATTGATAGTTTAGAAGACAGAGTAAGTAAGCTAGAAAAGGGAAAAGAAAAAGTGGAAGAGGAAACTGACCAAAATATAGCAGAAGACGAAATCAAACTCTTAAATGAAAAAGAGAATGAAAAAGAGGATTATAAATCATTTGAGGGATTAATTTGTAATGAAGACAAGAAAACTAATACTATCAAAATATTAACCAGAATAAGGATTCAAGACTGCGAAATTGAAACGTTAGCTCTAGTAGACTCTGGATGTACAAAAAGTATAATAAATAGAAGTATCCTACCTCTAGATATAATAAAAGAATTTCCAGAACCACAAAGTGCCATGCAAATGGATGGATCGTCAAATATATATAAACATTATGTTAGTAATGCTCAAATAAGTTTTTTAAATACATGTGCAGACTTATATAAACCCACATATAAATTAGAAAAAATATGGGTTAGAGATTTAAATAGTAGAGTAGACTTTGTTTTAGGTTTAGACTTCTTATTACATAACAACGGAAGCTGTCTCCTTACTAGAGACGGTGTAATATTCTCAAAAAATATAACTCAGACCTCAATAACAACAAAATCGGTTCCAACAAGATCTAGGTATCTTAAAAATACTGATAAACTTAACACAAATACATCAAAATGTAATAAACTAGCTGTACTAAGATACATGTTATTGAAGGAATTGAAGAGATCGAATTATTAGAGCTAAGTCTATCTGATATACAACTAGAAAAAAGTTATAACTTAATATAAATAAATACAGAACTTTACAATTTCAAAAAAGGATTGCAACATATAGGAGTCATAAAAAACCAGAAAGACCTAGATGAAGTAATTTCCATCTTGGATAAGTTAGAAATAATTGGAGAAAGATCTCTGAAGCACTGGGAAGCCAATCATACAACTTGCAAGCTTGATATTATTAACCCAGAATACACTGTTAAAACTGCTTCAATAGAATCCACAAATGAAGACCTAAAATAATTTGAAGAACAGATAAAAGAATTACTAAATTTAGGAGTAATAAGGAGATCAACTTCAAAACATAGGCCAACTGCATTTATGGTAAGAATCATAATGAAATATTAAGAGGAAAAGCTAGAATGGTAATAAACTATAAAAGACTTAATGACAATACTAGAATGGATGGATATAAATTGCCAGACAAATCAGAATTAATAAATCGAATACAAGGAAGAAAAATCTTTAGTAAGTTTTATTGTAAATCCGGATACTGGCAAGTCAAAATGCATGTAAACAGCATAGAATGGACAACTTTTACTTGCCCAAAGGGACATTTTGAATGGTTGGTAATGCCCTTCGGTTTAAAAACAACTCCTCCAATCTTTCAAAGAAAGATGGATAATATTTATTCAAGATTATAAATTTTTTACTTTAGTATATGTAGACGATATCTTAGTATTTAGTAATAATACCAACGAACACCTAGGACATTTACAAACGGTGTTTAAATTATTTGTACCCAATGGAATTATAATAAGCAAAAAGAAAATGGAGTTATGTAAAAATCTTATAAAATTCCTAGGGCTAGAAATTGGAAATGGAAAAATAAAATTACAACCCCATATAGCGAAAAAGGTCCTTGACATGCCTGATAAATTAGATAATACTAAAGATTTACAAAAAATTCTAGGAATATGAAATTATGCACGGAATTTTATAAAAGACCTAAGAAAAATAGCCGATCCTTTATATTCTAAGACAGGAATTCATGGACAGAAGACATTCAATATGGAGGACATAAAATTAGTACAAAAGCTTAAACAAATGGTTAAAAATATACCAGATTTAGCCCTCCCACTAGAACTGACTACCCAATAGTGGAAACTGACGGAAGCCTAGAAGGATGGGGAGCAGTATTAAAAACAAAAAACAATAAATATGGAGACAAGAAAGATGAAAAAATTTGCGCCTATTATAGTGGAAAGTACAAAGAGAAAGGAAACATGAGTAGCATAGATGCAGAAATTCTAGCAGTCATATATGAATTAAATAGTTTTAAATTATATATTACTAATAAAAAAGAAATTTTGGTAAGAACTGACTGTGAGACTATTGTAAAATTCCACCCAAAAATTGTAGTAAAAGAAGATGGCTAAATTTTCTAGACGCCACATCAATATACAATATATCTTTAGAACATATAAAAGGAAAAGATAATTCCTTAGCAGAGCAACTAAGCAGACTTATGAAAACTAATTATTGATTTTCAGAATGAGCACAGGCAAGAACAAAGACAAAGCATCCAGTTCAAGTTCAAGTAACAATGGACAGAGAGACAAAGACTTATATTTGCAGACTCTATTAAGAAACACTTTATTTCAACCACAAACAAGATTTGAGGAAGCAAGACTGAATACTACGAGCATGGAAAAGACTACACTTTGGGAAACAAAATCTAATTTTCTACCCCCCCATCTAATCTAAGTTTCAGGGTAAAACCAGAAACAAAGATAGATAAATCTCAAAGACACCTGATAGACAACCTGTGGATAACATACAACAAAATTCCTAGAGACAATAGTTATTTCATTTCAGTGGTAAATTCATTAAGCCATTACTTTACAGATAAAAATGAAGATAAAATATTCAGATTCTATGTAGTAGTTCAAGGAAGATTGCCAGGAGTTTTTCAGACATGAACATAAGTGATAGACTCAATCAAAGACTTTCCTACCCCACTTTTCAAAGGACTCAATCAAATACTCATCAAAGTTGTGATGTTGTGATAGGCTGCGTTTGTAAATTATGTTGTAAAATCCTACTCAGTACTTCCTCTTCCTGCTCTATTATCTAGTTTAGTAGTTTTTTGTTACTAAATCTAAGTAATTTCTCCCAAAATTATCTTTTTTTTTTAAATGTTCATCTCACTTTACCTTACTCTGTTCATCTCTTTTCTTTAACCCATGTTCTTAGCACCTGCTTCTTTAACCACACCCTGGGATACACAGTCCTTTCGGTTTTCTGACCATGACGGACTTTCAACTTCCCTAGGTATTTACAGGTTAATCCATCGGGGTTACTAAGAAGGTAAAGAACTAACCATTTACTAAGAGTAATTTAAAGAGTATATGAACATATTAACATCATAGTAATATAAACATCATATTATACATTCATAATAACAGTACATAATAATACATTATATAGGGAGAAACTTACTAAGATCTAGAAAATAGATAACTACTTACATGATAATGGTCAGAATGAGGTTTCCCTTTCGGGAGTCCCCGGGTGACCTTGCAGCTACTTGCAGAAAATAAACACTCACACTCTTTGTACACAAACACAACAAACAAACCCTTACACTCCTTTTATTTTTGGAAAGTTGGGCTTATGAAATAGTTTGGCCCAAGAGTCCCTCTAGCATAGTCTAGTGCTTCATTTAAATAGTTGAATCCTTTGAAAAGTGGGGTAGGAAAGTCTATTCTTGTTTTTATGCTAAATATAGTGTTCTGTTTTTCCAATCTTGATTTTCTATTCTAATTTCTTGCATGTAATGATAAATTTTAGCTTCTATTGTAGGTATTTGTAAATCTATCTGTTTTATTTCTTGGTGTATAGATAGTATTTGTGAAGATGTCAATAAATCTGAATATAATCTTAATTGTTCTAGATATAGTTGTCTTTGTCCTACTAAGAAGTCGTATATATATGAATAATTTTGTCTTATTTTTAATAGATACCAATGATACTCTTGGTCAATTATTATCTGTTTTTCGTATGGCCTAAATCTTTTCTTATATATTCTAGATGGCATATATGTTACTACTTGCATAAATAAGTTATCTCAGGATAGTAACGTATGCTCTGATATATATATATTTGTACTACATACGCATGACATATAAATACGTACAAAGATATACAAATATGCATATTATTATATGTTATGTGATATATATGTTTGATATGTGTTGTGTTTGTAAATTTTTTTTTTTCTGTCATGCGTATGTAAATTACAATTGACATACACATTAAGATATTGTATAAATGCAATTAAGTCAATATTGTCCCAAACAAACACAAAGGGTATAGAAACATATATTTGTTTCCTTTTGGCACTAACATATCTGTTTTCACTTTTTTGTCTCCTTGTAAACCAATTCTTTTCTTGTGTTTATTTTAAGATTCTGATTTATTATACGCATATAACAATGTTTAGTGTATGCATTTTATAGTTTTGTGTGAATATATACTCAGGCTATTTATATTTGATTTAAGCAAAGCTTAATGATGACTCCTTTTTTTATTCATAATTAATACCAGAAAAAATAGATTATTATCCTATTATAATTTATCTCAAGAAAAAATATTAAAGTATCTTTTGTCAGATTTCTAGAATTGGTCAATATAATTTCCTTGCTTCTTCAACTATGCGCTCATTAGTATGGAAGAAAAGATTTACTTTGTACGAGCGTGGAATATTAATTCAAAAATTTCGTTCATGTATCTTGCCTTTTGTATTTCACAATATATGTTCTATATGATCGAAGTACAAAAGTTGAAAGAGAAAAAGGATGTCAAAAAGAACAACAAATTTGAAGAACACGATGAAAACAAATTTGATAATCACTAAGAGGGTTTTTTCAAGAATATACTACCTAACAAACAAAAGAAACAAACTATTCAGGGTACATAATTTATTAAATCTACATCTTACATTGACTTGTATTATGTCAATCCCATTTTACTTGTTAAAATGAACAAGTAAAGAGTTAATTAATACAAGGTAATTGTAGAATTGATCAATTATGCACCATGAATAGCTTGTTGCTTTTGTTTGTTAAGTAGATAACTCTCTTGTTACTTTCTAGATTTGCCTTCAGTGTGTTCTTCAGATTTCTTGTTCTTATTGGCATTCTCTTTATGTTTCAACTTTTATAATTCGATTATATAGAACATATACCGTGAAAAGCTAAAAGCAAGACCTATCAACAAATTATTTAAATTAATAATTCATGCTCCTACAAAATAAATCTTTTTTTTGTACCAACATGAAATATTAATTCAAATAATTTGTTGATACGTCTTGCTATTTGTATTTCACAATATATGTTCTCTATGACCGAATTACAAAAGTTGAAACAGAAAAAGCGTGTCAATAAAAACAAAAAATCCGAAGAATCCGATGAACACAAATCTAAAAGGGCCAAGCTAAGAGTGCTTTTCCAAGAAGAAACTACCTAACAAACAATAACAAGAAGCTATTAATGGTACATAACTTATTAATTTTACATCTCACAATTGACTTATATCATGCTAACCACATTTTACTTGTTAAAATGAACGAGTAAAGAATTAATTGATATAAGTCAACTGTATGATGGAGAATTAATAAATTATGCACCACGAATAGCTTGTTGCTTTTGTTTGTTACATAGTATCTTCTTAAAATAACGCCCTTATCCTTTCTAAATTTGGCTTCATTGTGTTCAGATTTCTTGTTCTTATTGAAATTCTCTTTTTGTTTCAATTTTTGTTCTTCGATTATATAGAACATATACGGTGAAAAATTAAAAGCAAGATCTATCAACCAATTATTCAAATTAATAATTCATGTTCATACAAAGTAAGCCTTTTCCTCAAAATTAGTGAATTTGAAGTTGACAAATTAAGAAAACTAAATTGACCGATGCTAGAAAAGTAACCAAAAAATACTTCAATTTATTTCATTAGATAAATTATAATAGGAAAATAAATTTATTTCCCTGCTCTGAATTATAAATTCACAAATGTCTATAGTTTAATTTCTAATTCACATTTGTCTATAACTTCTAACAAAATGAATTCAAATAGTTTCGAAAGAGCTAATAAATTTTTCATTTGAACCATCAAATTCACCATCAATTTAATAAATATTGATCGTTTGAAGACTTTGACCTAATAATATATATATATATTTTTAATAAATTTAATCAACTTTCTCTTATGTCTCACTCACTTCAACATCTAAAGAGCATGTTAATTAAGACAATAATAATATTTTTTTGCTCTAAGACTTTTTTTTTTCTTCATTTTTTAGAAGTGGGAAACTCTATATCACCTCTCTATAAATTTGTGTAAATATATAATAAATGTATAATAATTGTATCATTGCTGTCAATGAACGCAAAGCATACTCATTTAAAATCATGAAATTCTAGAATTGGATGTCTAAACATTTGATAGGTTGCCCAAATACTTTAATATAGAAAAAAAAAGTTTATTAAAGATAAACAATTTTTTTTATGTCCTGTATTTTTACATAAGCGATGAATCACTGTGGTCCAAGCCAAGTGACACTTTATATTAGGTATCTGCACAATAATAACTCTTTCACACTCCAAATCATATCACAACACACAATACTAAGTAATTCAATATCAAACTAAGCAAAAATTAAGTGAAATGTCGAAGCGAGCAATATATTGATCATACTAGTATAAAATATTAATATTATTCGGCATTATGTGAAAGTTATGATAAAAGCATTTGTCAAAAAAACATTGATATAAACAAAAATTACACGTCAATTTCAAGCTAGTTAGGGTCAATTCTCTTTGTATTTTGGATTAGGGTGAGGAAGAATGGATGTATAGGTAACATGTATAAGTTATACTTCCAATTTTTCACCACTATCTTAATATAATAATTGGATTTGGAAGATATAAAGAAATTCAGAGATTGGAGGTGCACCAAAATTCACTTAAAACCTACCAAGAATAATAGGGTTCATGGAACATAATGAAAAGGCAATTTAAATATTCTGTTCACTAGAGGAAGGTTCCTTTTGCATCAAAAATGTATTTTTTTAGCATACGACTGAAATCATTACCTGGTCGTCAATAAAGGAGTTGAGAACCATGAAGTATCAAGTACAATTTCTGGTATAGGCCTAGATGATTTCTTCTGTTTATGCCTTGAAGAATAGTGTTACCTAGTACATGTGTTGGTGAGATGATGTGATTTTCGATGTAAGAATGATAAAGTAAATCACAATCAAGCAAGCAAGATATATGATCATGTACAAAGTTTGGTATGCCAAACTCAAATTGTAAGTTTTTGCACATCAATGATCAATGGAGTTAGTTTTTTTTTTTTTTAAAAAGCAAGCAAGATATATGATTTAGAAATATAAAGAAAAAGGATGAGATACTAATTAATGTGATTCTAGATGCAAGAACAATAAAGTGGACTACAATCAAGCAAGCAAGATATATGATTAAGAAATAGAAAGAAAGATGGAGAGATTTAGAAGAAAAAGGGAATGACCTAGCAACTAAAAGACATTCAATATTTACTAGAATCAAATCTAAGGGTGAAAAGAAATTGAACTCATACAAGTTAAGATTTACCCTAGAAATCAAGAAGGTTCAATTGAACAAGTATGAGGGTTTCCCCAAACTCACAAAGGAGCCTAAACATCAGATGTTCATTCAAAAAGTAACCCCTAAAATATATCCTAGTACTACTAATTATAATATTAGATAAACTAACCAAAACTAGGTACAATAATACTCTTGGGCTAAAAACAAGGAAAGTGTAGCGTATTAATTATTTAAAATGTAGTCATCTCTTGCTTACGTTTCCACTCTAGTATATTGTAAACCCTTCATGCTTCATTCATTAATCTTCTAAGGTATTCAAAATACTTCAAATCTACTTGGGGGTCTTCATATTCATGATTATTAATTCATATCTATGTGAGATGTATGGGTACCACTACATGAATATAATTTAATCTTGACTCACTAAATACATATATCGGAGATGTATTAATAAGTAATGACTACATGTGTGATTTAGAATAGAGTAATTAACATCTTCTAGGTAAGAAATTGAAGAGTTTCCTTTGATTCTCCCCATAAATGGCTTTTCCTTTTTAGCCCATTTTTAAACTCAAAAGAAAATTCAAAATTCTAGAATAAATTTTTTTCAACAAAAAAAACTCTTT
This sequence comes from Solanum stenotomum, assembly GCF_019186545.1. Lineage (NCBI taxonomy): Eukaryota > Viridiplantae > Streptophyta > Magnoliopsida > Solanales > Solanaceae > Solanum > Solanum stenotomum. The sequence goes on along the minus strand of NW_026023454.1, from coordinate 41,653 downwards.
CACCTGGAGAAACAATAGAGTTAATTAGAACAGTGATGAAGAAAAAGAAGGACGAAGATATGAATTACATTACCTTGATTGCGTGACACATCTTGTGTGAGAAGAAGGGAGATGAGAACGTTGAGATCGGGAGCTGGTACAACCCACAAGAGAAGGAGTAAAGAGTAACATTCAGCCGAGAGCAAGGAGGCAACATAGTGAGATGAAAGTAAAGTGAGCTCAAGAGGAAGCTGAAGTTAATATTTATAGATAGGTTTAATGAAAGTGGGCTTTGCCCTAATAAAATTAGAAATAGGTTGTTTTGATTGTCTTATTTTGGGCTTGGGCCAGAACTTTATTTTCGTTTTTGGTTAATTAAAAAAATGGCCTATACGACCTAGAAAAAGTTTTTCGGGGTAATATAGGAAGTATCGAAATATGCTACAGAAATGTCAATAAGGCAATATTTTCAAAAAAGTTAAAATATGAAATTGCCAAGATTTTTGTGAGTTTCTCATATAGAAAGTACCTTCACCCTCTTTCACAACTACTTACATTTGAACTGTGTAGGAATATAATCAATCAAATTTCATTTATTGTAGATATTGATTGTATGGGACATGAAAACTTTGCAGGAAGAAAAAATCTTATAGCAATAACATCCATTGGCCACCATTAGATTCTATTATTGAAAAATTAGAATCAATGTCATGAAATTTGTGAAAATCCATAACATATATATATAATTTACCATAAAGATGTCATCATGTGTTAGGTGAGGAAACTTTTGGACCAATAAAGGTAAAGATGTCATTGAAGCAAAATTTGTTTATAAAAATTAAAACATGAAATAATAACATCCATCTCATTTTTGTTAATATCAAAAATTTGAAACTTTGATGTAACTCAAAATTCATTGGTTAGATATAGAAACTTTGACAAAACTGGATAAAATTGTATCAACATCAAGAATTTCTACAGTATTTTGCTTTCTCTCAAAGAATCACATGTACATTTATATACATTAATGATTGGTATTGAATAGTATTCAAAAAGAGTAAGAACGACAACACAACGTAAGATATTCATTGTCACAAAGTATAATTTAGCTAACATCTATAGCTGTCACGATCCAGACCATCGTGATTGACACCTACACTAACCCTTCTATGGGAGAACCATTACTACAATCCAAACCAAGAAACTAATCTAAAAACTAAGGCATGTAATATTGAAGCAAGTTAAACACCAAGGAAAGAAATAGGGAGTTCCCATAAACTCCAACAAAAATCTAACAATGAACTAAATAATGCGGAAGAAATAACCTAGAACCTGAAAGTCAATGTACCAAAACATCTAATAACGAACCAAAAGTTTAAACAAGAAGGGATGCAACCCCAATCTAATGAATTAATCAACAAACTAGAACAAAAGTCTAAGTCCGAAATGGTAGACATAGACGAAGAGAACCCATGGCAGCCCAGAAGAATTGGCTCACCCTGAATTCGAACGATCACTGATCTTCTAAGCGAGGTCTATTAGTAGCCGCTTGAAGATACCCTGTACTCAACAAAGAAAGAGCAAGTGCAATATCAGTACACAACCGCAGTGTATTGGTAGGATCACACGGCTATCCCACTAAGTACAACATATATAAGCCATCACAACAATATAATCACATGCATATATCGAACATATACAATATTATCAACATTTATGAACAACGGACATTTCTCAAGATACAAAATATGACAAGTCACTGGTCCTCTAATAGAGCCCAAACCCAAACAGTTAGCATACCAAAACGTGGTACCCGATCCAATGATTATGCTGGAACGTGGTGATGAGTCCACAAATTGGACTCATTTAGGGATTTATTTTGATGGAAATAGTGTCCTTGAATGCTTGTTTTATCTCAATACCTGATTAAAATGCTGAAGTTTCAGGTATTTGAAGTTTTAGTGGAAGCATGGACACTTAGGCGCAAAACGGAGCAAATAGGGCTGAAAAGAACAAGAAATAGAATCCTGCAGATCACCGAGTTTTAACTTGGTGAGTCGCCGAAATGACATGAACCGCCCTTCGTTCCAGTACGCGAAGCCTTGAAGGAAGTGGATCAAAAGGCGAGGAAAGGACCAGTGGGCGAGTTGCCGATCGGTACCGCGAAACAGTACTGTACCGCCCAATGATCCAGAATGCGAGGATGCTAAAGGCAAGACACTGAAGGCGTTGAGCTGACCAAAGGGCGGATCGCCGAGTTCATCGGCGATCTCGACTAATGTTCCCAAACAATCCTTCGCAGCACAATCTGTGAAAACTATAAATACTATTTAGAATTGTAGTCTTAAGAGATATTGAGTGTGGACCAATTATTATTCTTATTTTCAATTTAGAACATATTCTAGCTGATATTTTTCTCTCAAGTTTGGAGAGGGTTTTGTGGAGACTTGAAGAAATGAGTTCTTCTTCCCCAAGTTAGAAGTGGGTCTTCTCTATTCATTTTCTTTTGCTTAATTTAAGGTTTAATTTCTTATACCCAGTTGATTTCATTATCATGTTAGGTATAATTTCTTATTTCTTGATGTGTGGCTAAAAACCCCCATTCTTGGGGTGTGATTTAGCAAATATGGGTTGATATTCTTGTCGGGTCTTGCTTGCTGATAGGTTAGATGTATTTTAATGGTGATTTCACCTAGTGGTTGTGGTTTAATCTAAAGGGTTTGTAGTTGCAAATACAAAGCCACCCATGTGTTTTTGGCTTTCTCGAGAGGGAGGTCGCGAAACTAAAACCACTAGACTGATGGCCTAATGAGTGGGTCAACATGAGGTTCAGCCCGAGAGGGTAAGCCCTAGTCCCATATCTTAACACTCAGCTCGATAGAGTAAGTGGGGTAAGGCATAGCCTGGTCTTCACGCGGAAAATGTTTGTCCGAGAGGAACGCATTAGAAACGGGGTAAGTTGCCCGAGAGGGAACTTATTTCCATTTAAAGCTTAGCCTAGTCACTATTATTTTGCAAATGTCCTATCAAAAGCGTGTACCCAACAATGTATCTCAACTTGTATTGTGGTCACATCCTAAGAACCTTTCCCCATACTTGATTTTCTTGTTTATTTTGCTTTTCAGTACTTGTAACAAAACCCCCTTTGATATTTGACACTTTCGTGTCACCCCTTTTTATTTACTATGTTTTTGTTCGTTAATATCTTTAACTACGACTAGTTAGAATGTAAATTCTATTTTTCTATCAATTCTCAAAATCGCTCCCTTGGGACACGACCCTAACCCTCGGTTGGGTTACTATATTATCGACGATCGTAGACACTCATACCGTAGGATAGTGTCGTTGGTCACGATAATCATCAAAATAGCGCCGCTGTCGATGAGTGGTGTTATTTTGAAAATTTTTAGTTCACTAGAATTTTCGTCTTATTTTTTTTTTCTTTGAGTTTTTGATTGTCTATAATCCCAAGGATCATTGGCAGGAATTTCTGTTTTCCGTAGTTTTAGCTTTACTAATCTTAGTTGTAGTTTTGATTTGCTTGTTTGAACATCATATCAGGGAACAAATGATGGATGATAATTATGGATACCACACGAATCATCCCCTGCTGAAACTACTGAACATCAGGGACAACCTCTTAACATTTAAATAGGTAGGGGATGAAACAATTCAGGACATGTGGCTGAAGTTTCAAGCAGTGCTGCAACCATGCCCATCTCATGGGATGACGGATAAAGCACTACTGGAGTGCTTCTATAGGGGCCTTGGACCCAAGAATAGAAGCATAGCCGATCAGATTTGTGAGGGCGGCATGCTATACCAGTACTATGAAGTCGTCGAAAAACTCCTTGATGGCATGGTAGCAACAACAGAAAAGCCAAAAAGAAGCAGGAGTGGGAGGCACTAATTACCTAGTTGGATGATCTGTCCAACCGAGTCACAGAATTGGCAGTACAAACCATGTGTAAAGAAAAGTACCACTCCTTGAGTGAGTGTAGTCATGGGAAGAAACAGGGAGGTGTGCAAGGAGATGAAGCTCTTTCACTCATTCAAAAGAAAATGAAGGCACATGAGGAGATGTTGAATGAGATGAAGAAAATTATCGCAATGCTAAATGAAGCATCAGCCTCTCACTCCATGACCATCCAGCTGCAGGATGCTCAAATCGGCCATTTGATATCAGGCCACTACCCACCATTCACCGAGGATTTGCCTAATTACAACATGGGCGAATCCGAGGATGAAGAATAACTGCTGACTTGCGTCGTGCCACGACGTTAACTAAGGCGTTGTTTGGGAGGCAACCCAAAACTCTTTCTTTCTTTGTTTGACCCTAAGCAAATAATGGTGTGTTGTTTGTATAAGTTGAAACGAGGGAGAGATTGAAAGAGTATATGGAGGCAAGCAACAAGTCCAGTTGGTGGATCACTGAAAAGATTTGCGAACACAAAACATTGTCAGCCAAAATCCTGTGCAACTCGGCGGTCTTGAAAAAAGTTGTGGCGCATCACCGACCATGTCAACGATTGCGTTGTGGACAGCCGTTGGAATCTTCACAGGAGCTGCAGATCCTGTGACATTTGGTGAACTAATTAAACATTTGGCGTGTCACTGAATAAATAGGTGAACTCGATTTATATCGCCGAACAGGCAAGAATTGGACGGTTTTTGCAAGCCACGGGTTTAAAAGTCCATTGTCACTCATTTTCTCTCACTTCTTTGACCTACCAAATTCACACTTGCACTCTATTTTTATATTTATTGCACTACTGGAATATTGCGGCTCATTGATTTGTGCGCGTATTTGGATTGCATTGCTGCCTAGCATTTCATTAACAACTATTCAACATCAAAGGTTAGCAGTCTGAACATCGCATGTTAAAAATATTATAATTGTACTCATTTGCATAATGATGAAAGTGTTAAACCTCTGTTGAGTCTCTGAGTCACTGAGGTTACAGATATTTTCGATTGTGAAGTGGTATCTGTTGTATGATTCGAGGAATTTCCACTTAGCTATGCTTTGAGTTAAATTGTTGCATGGTGGGAATAGAAGTTTCTATGTGTTTTTGCTGAAATTGAGTTATATATGTGTGGTTACATTAACTGGGGTTGCTAGGTGAAAATTGAAAGGCGGGGTTGATAATGGACAAAATGAGCTCATCGGCGAAATGAGCAAACGTCGCCGAATTGTTCAGTAGTTCGCCTAACAATTCCATCTCGTTCTTCTCTTCTATTTTTATGTACTGATTGAATTGTAACTCTAGGCGGTCAGTTTGGTTCGCATATCACACCCGACGGCTCGCCGAAAGAGCCCCAGTTCGCCTTTCGCCCACCCCTTTTGTATCATGGGTACATCAATTTACGTACATAGAAACACCAGTTTTGCCATTATTTGAATTACTATTTAACTTATGCTCGAAGTGGTTGCAGAAATAGCTAGACCAAAAGTTGTAGGGAGAGATGACCCACCCAGGCATGTAAGAGCACGAGAATTTAGAAAAGAGGAAAAAAGAGCCGAGATGGCCAGGCAAAGAAAGTACACCAAAGAAGCTAGGAAAAAGAGACGATGGTCTTAATGTCCGCCCATGTGATCGGAGCTTAGTTAATGGAATGTATGCCTTCAAAGCACCTCAGGAGATAGATCAGATGATTGCAGCAAATCTTGTTACAGAGGCTAAGGCAAAGGCAAACAGTGGAGACCAAAATGACAATGCTCTAGGGACCATTGTTTTACTTCAGAAAGATGCACCAGGCGCTGATGCCCAGACAGATGGAGCGACTGCTTAAACAAGATCCCCTTTTTACCCCCCTTTCTGTTTTTCTTTATCTGACCTTTTGGATACTTATTACTTGCATTTGAGGACAAACGCTTTTTATTTGTGGTGGGGTGAGGCCCACACCTTTTGTGTTGACAATCATGTTTTGTTCTGTATATATTTGGGTTGTCTGTTTTTAATTATTTTAAATTACTGCTTTTCTGTGGATGTTTGAGCTCATGGCTTCTGTTGTTCTAATTAAAAACAGTTTTGATCCTTTCGAAAAAATTTTGCCACCTCTTGTGTTGAAAGTGGTTGTTCTTTTGCAAAAAAAGTCTCGGTTCTGATCAATATCGATGACTTGAATAGTGCTCCCAATTGAACAAACATGAATGCACAGCTACGACAAGACCAAATGAATTTACATAGACAATATGTGCACTCTTTGAATCTCGTTGTGACTAGCCATTTGTCGAATTGAGTCTCTTGTGATGATCGTTGCACACTAACGAACATGTCTAGTCTTGTTTGACTGAAGTATCGATGCCTTGTGTGATTAGCTTACTTTGAACCTTGCATGAATAAACCTAGAATTTCCCTTGTTAGTCTGATTGATTTAGAAATGTGTACTCTTGAGATGATCTTAGGCAATTTTAAAGAGTGTGAGCCAATTTGACATATACCTCTTTTGTGGCCTACCTGTGAGCGTGTGAAACTCTCTTGAACACCCTTTGAGCCTTACCTTTCTTTGGAAGAACTTTGATAAACCATAGACCTTACTTGATCCACTACCTATAATCCTCTTGATTTGCGGTTTAGTGAATAGCCAATTAGGACAAAAAGCCTAAGTTCGAGGTGAGGTGAAAAGGAAAAGGAGAAGTCCAGAAGCGCTATAAGAAGTCCCCCTTTACCCATGTTGCAGAACAATGGAGCCCTCCATAAAACTAAAAAAAAAAACAAAAAAAAAAGATTGAAAAAGAAATTTGTGGAATAAAGTACAAAGGATATTGGGGTTCCAAGCAATTCATGGGGAGTGAATAAAAGGATGACTTAGAAGCGCTAGAAAAAGAAGTGATAAAGGAAAATAAGGGAATGCTTTGAGAATTCCACATCTCACGAGGAAAAAGTCACTAAGCCTAAATGACCATACATTTACACTCAACCCCATTACAAGCCTTAGAAAGACATTTTTTTATCTTGAGTAAGCTGGATCGAAAGTCAATTGGAAAATAAGGGCAAACTTATGGGTGAAAACATGCATTGTGTTCCTCTTTTTGAGTGTGAGCGTTGTATCTGATTCCTGATCTTAAATTGACTCATATATGTGTGTGAATATCGAATCATTTTTTGTGCGAGGGCATTTAGATATTTTTGTTGAGCTTGAACTTGCACAAGTAGCAAGTATTGCGAGCATGAGAATCTTTGGTGATGGTATGCCACAATTTGAATCTTTGAGTACACAATTGATCCTTGCATAAGTAAATTGAGTCTTGTTGTGTGCATTCATGATTTAGTCTTGTGTAGCACTGTTTGAGGCACCCGTTTTGAACGGCTGAACTTGAGTTTCCTTGAGAACAAGCAAAAGTTTAAGTTGGGGGTGTTGATGAGTCCACAAATTGGACTCATTTAGGGATTTATTTTAATGGAAATAGTTTCCTTGAATGCTTGTTTTATCTCAATACCTGATTAAAATGCTGAAGTTTCAGGTATTTGAAGTTTTAGTGGAAGCATGGACACTTAGGCGCAAAGCGGAGCAAATAGGGCTGAAAAGAACAAGAAATAGAATCCTGCAGATCGCCGAGTTTAACTTGGCGAGTCGCCGAAACGACATGAACCGCCCTTCGTTCCAGTACGTAAAGCCTTGAAGGAAGTGGATCAAAAGGCGAGGAAATGAGCAATTGGCAAGTCGCCGATAAGTTCTGCGAAGTAGTACTGTACCGCCCAATGATCCAGAATGCGAGGATGATAAAGGCAAGACACTGAAGGCGATGAGCTGACCAATGGGCGGATCACCGAGTTCATCGGCAATCTCGACTAATGTCCCCGAACAATCCTCTGCAACACAATCTATGAAAACTATAAATACTATTTAGAATTGTAGTCTTTAGAGATATTGCGTGTGGACCAATTATTTTATTTTTTTTCACTTTAGAACATATTCTAGCTGATATTTATCTCTCAAGTTTGGAAAGGGTTTTGTGGAGACTTGAAGAAATGAGTTCTTCTTCCCCAAGATGGAAATGGGTCTTCTCTATTCATTTTCCTTTGCTTAATTTAAGGTTTAATTTCTTATACCTAGTTGATTTCATTATCATGTTAGGTATAATTTCTTATTTCTTGATGTGTGGCTAAAAACCCCCATTCTTAGGGTGTGATTTAGCAAATATGGGTTGATATTCTTGTTGGGTCTTGCTTGCTGATAGGTTATATGTATTTTAATGGTGATTTCACCTAGTTGTTGTGGTTTAATCTAATGGGTTTGTAGTTGGAAATACAAAGTCACCCATGTGTTTTCGGCTTGCTCGAGAGGGAGGTCGCGAAACCAAAACCACTAGACTGATGGCCTAAGGAGTGGGTCGACATGAGGTTAAGCCCGAGAGAGTGAGCCCTAGTCCCATATCCTAACACTCAGCTCGACATAGTAAGTGGGGTAAGGTGTAGCCTGGTCTTCATACGACAAATGGGTGTCCGAGAGGAACACATTTGAAACGAGGTAAGTTGCCCGAGAGGGAACGTATTTCCTTTAAAGCTTAGCCTAGTCACTATTATTTTGCAAATGTCATATCGAAAGCATGTACGCAACAATTTATCTCAACTTGTATTGCGGTCACATCCTAAGAACCTTTCCCCATACTTGATTTTTTTGTTTATTTTGCTGTTTTAGTACCTTTTACAAAACCCCATTTGATATTTGACACTTTCGTGTCACCCCCTTTTATTTACTATGCTTTTGTTACTAGTTAGAATGTAAATTCTATTTTTCTATCAATTCTCAAAACCGCTCCCTTGGAACACGACCACAACTCTCGGTTGGGTTACTATATTATCGACGATCGTAGACACTCATACCGTAGGATAGTGTCGTTGGTCATGATAAGCATTACGTGGCAACCGATCCCATAATTATGTCGAAATGTGGCAACCGATCCAAGTTAGTTATGCTGGAACGTGGCAACCGATACATTCAACACACCACAATCACAATCACAAGGATCATACAATTAAGTCACGATTTCATGGCAATCATCATTAATCTATCTCATTTACAACAAGTGTGATCATTAATGCAACATTCATATACGTACATGTATCATAATGAAGCAAGAATAAACATACAGCACACAATCATAGAATCACAACCTTTACCTATCTCGAAACAAGCCTTGTAACCCTAAGAAACTTGATCCTTTCCTTTACAGATTCATTCCGCTTGTTCGTGGTATACAAACAATCATAATAACACGGGAATAAATAAACAATCACTAATTACCCGAATCTATAACAACTCTATGAACCCTAGATCACACCCATGATCCCAAGTATCCAAAATAGGGTTGTTTCCACCATAGAATCTAGATCAAAACCCTCCCCCATTGATAATTACCCATTTTATTACGTTTTACGGATTGAAAAATGGATTCGGGGAGTGAAAAGCTTACCTTTAGCCTCAAGAATGGTGGAAAACTGTTAAGAGTCACCTGGGGTTCGTTCCTTAGCTCTAAAAATTGAAAAGTGCAAAATAAGGTCGTTTAGTGGTTTATTTACGACACGGACTGCGCTTGCCGTTAAAGAGTAAGATGCTGATTCTATAGCAGCTTCGATTCCTTCACCGAGAACAAGAAGGAAGTCTTATAGAACGAACAAGCGCTAAAGAAGGGGGTGGGATCTCTCCTAAAAGAAAGAATTGACCTCGAGCCTGTCCTACTCATTCTCCCTTTCCCGTTCCTGACCCTCACCCTCAAGTCACGACCTAATGTAAGTTCTTTCAGTCCTTTTCGAGCTAGCATAGCTGCTGATATGGAATAGCCCTTCTCTAGCCTGGAGCCTGGAAAAGCAAAGTCCGATCTACGATACGCCATAACCATCCACCCCGTCCCGAGCCTCGTTTGCTAAGCGGGCTCATAGTCCAAGCCTCTTGGTCCGAGGAAGGGGAACCCCATCGTGCTGGCTTGGCATGGAAGGAGGGCTACCCAAAAAGTCTTTTTCGTAGCTTGGTCCGCGTAAGCTCAATGCTTATGGCTTTACCCAGCGCGTCGAACCCGCCACAGCGGCCCTCACCCCACTGCAGCAGCCGCGCCAGAGCGACACAAATCCTGCTAAAGCGGCTTGCATGGAACCAATGAGCTATTTTAATAATTCCAAGACCCCCATTTCACAATACACCTCTATCCAACTACGCTCAAAAAATATCATTTACGCTAAGATCGATTCTGGGAGTTCTACTCACCCGAATTCAATTCCGTAAAGTCGTACGGATTCCTTAACGAGTTATCTAACCATGTAATAAAAAACATAAATACTTCATCCGATTGTTACCTAATTTCCCTACACCTTAATGACTTCGATTTCGTCCAAATCTGGACTAGGTTGGGAAAATCCAAATAATACGAAAAAAAATTTTGACCCCAAATTTTCCCTGTTGTCTTCTCTGTAACGATGGAACGTCGTCGTTACAATAGATACCAATTTACCCATCACTCATCTCCGAGTGACAAACTTAGGAAAAAAAGGCTAAGGAAAGAATGAAGTAGTACCTGAATCGACAAACAATTTGGGATACTTGTCTCGCATTTCCCTCTCGATTTCTCAAGTAGCTTCCTCAATTGGACGATGCTTCCATTGAACTTTCATGGACTTAATCTCCTTGGTCCTCAACTTGCGCACATCACGATCAAGAATTTCCACCAGTTCCTCCTCATATTGGAGGTCCTTGTCTAACACAATTGAGTCCCACTTAATGATATAATCTCCGTCACCATGATACCTCTTCAATATGGACACATGAAATACCGGATGAACTTCGGATAAATTAGGAGGTAAAGCTAATTTATACGCTACCGGTCCTATGCATTCAAGAACCTCGAAGGGACCAATGTATCGCGGACTTAGCTTGCTCTTCTTGCCAAATCTCATCACCTCTTTCATGGGTGATACCTTAAGAAGAACATTCTCACCGGTTTGAAACGCTATGTCTCTTACCTTATGATCCGCATAATTCTTCTGTCTACTGTTGGCTGGTAGAAGCTTAGCTTGAATACTCCTCACCTTATCTTGAGCATCCTTCACTAAATCAACCCCCAAAGGTTTCACATCTCCAGCCTCAAACCAACATATGGGTGATCTACATACCCTCCTATTGAGTGCCTTAAATGGTACCATATCTATGATGGAGTGATAACTATTATTATAAGAGAATTCACATAAGGGTAAGAACTTATCCCAATGCCTTCCAAAATCAATCACATATGCCCTTAACATGTATTCTAACACTTGAATAGTCCTCTCTGGCTGCCCGTCTATCTATGGATGGAAGGTTGTACTAAAATTGAGTTGTGTGCCCAATTCATCATGCAATTTCCTCCAAAACATGGATCTGAATTGGGTACCACGGTTTGAGATGATAGAGAGAGGCACCCATGCAACCTCACTATCTCTTTCACATACACCTTAGCCAATTATTCAGCATTATAACCTATTCTTACCGGAATAAAGTGGGCTAACTTAGTCAATCTATCAACTACTATCCAAATAGAATCAAACCTTCCCAAAGTCTTGGGAAGACCAACCACAAAATTCATGGCTATCCTTTCCCACTTCCATTCCAGAATTGACATTCTTTGAAGTAAACTTGCAGGCCTTTGGTGTTCATATTTCACTTGTTGACAGTTTTGACACTTTGCCACAAAGTCCGCTATATCCTTCTTCATCCCCAGCCACCAATAAATTCGCTTCAAATCTCAGTACATTTTGGTCACACCGGATGAATAGTATACCACGAACCATGAGACTCTGCCAATAATTTCTGAATCAAGTCATTTACTCTAGGAACATAGATTCTTCCTTTAAAATTGAGCACACATTCCGCATCAAGAGTGGTCTCTTGTGCCTTACTAATCACAGTCTTCTTTCTAAGCTCCTCCAAATTTTCATCCTTAAATTATTTGGCCTTGACCTCATCAATGAATGTGGCCCTCACTTAAATTCTAGCTAACACCCCACCTCTTTCTGAGGTGCCCAACTGCATGAACTTAGACTATAACGTCTGAATTTCCTTGGCTAAGGATCACTTGGATACACTTAAGCAAGCTAAACTACCCATACTCACCGCTTTTCGACTCAAAGCGTTTGTCACCACATTAGCCTTGCCGAGATGGTATTGAATGGTCACATCATAATCCTTGAGTAACTCTATCCACTTTTGTTGTCTCAAATTCAGATCCTTTTGAGTGAATACATGCTGCAAACTACGATGATCGGTAAACACTTCACACTTAACACCATAGAGGTAATGCCGTCATATCTTAAGAGCAAACACTACCGCTGCCTACTCCAAATCATATGTTGAATAATTTCTCTCATGCACCTTCAATTGACACGAGGCATAAGCTATAACATTCTTATCCTGCGTCAACATAGCACCCAAACCAGAATGTGAAGCATCACAATAAACAATAAAATCTTTACCTTCCACCGGTAATTCTAGGATAGGTGCGGTGGTCAGGAGAGTCTTGAGCTTTTGAAATCTATCCTCGCATTTTCAGTCCATTCAAATGGTATCTCATTTTTGGTCAAATTAGTCAAGTGAGTGGCAATAGAAGCAAAGTTCTTCACAAATCGACGATAGTAGCTAGCGGCCCCCACAAAACTCCTAACTTCCATCACAGAACTAGGCCGAACCCAATTCTTAACCGCCTCAATCTTTTGAGAATCTACCATTACCCCTTCTTTTGAAACTACATGCCCCCAAAATGCAACCGATTTCAATGAAAATTCACACTTAGAAAATTTAGCATACAACATTTGTTTCCCAAGAACACCCAAAACAATACAAAGATGGTCGGCATGCTCTTCCTCACTTTTGGAATAAACCAAAATATCGTCAATGAAGACTATAACAAACGAATCAAGGAATGGTTTGAACACCCCATTCATCAAACTCATGAAAGCTGCAGGCGCATCGGTTAAACCAAAAGACAACCAAAAACTCGTAGTGCCCATAGTGAGTTCTAAACGCCGTCTTGAGCACATCCTCACGCCTAATTTTCAACTTATGGTAGCCAGACCTTAGATCAATTTTAGAGAAAACTGATGCACGTTTCAATTGGTCAAAATGATCATCTATTCTAGGAAATAGATACTTGTTTCGAATGGTGACCCTATTCAATTGCCGGTAGTCTATACACATTCTCATACTACTATTCTTCTTCTTAACAAACAAATCTGGAGCACCCCAAGGGGAAGCACTAGGACGAATAAATCCCTTATCAAGAAGTTCTTGGATTTGAGCCTTAGGCTCTTTTAATTCTGTTGGAGCCATACGATATGGAGGGATAGAAATGGGACGAGTATCAGGCTCTAAATCAATGCAGAAGTCTATATCCCTATCCGGAGGCATACCAGACAAGTCATTAGGAAATATTTCTCTAAATCTGACACCACATGAATAGACTCAATGGATGGATCATCAATCTCAACATCTCTGATATGAGCCAAATAAGTCAAACAACCCTGCTCTACCAATTTACTAGCCCGAATGGAGGATATAATCTTAGCTTGCTTAGGCTTGTACACCCTTTCCCACTCTAATTTTTCCCTTCTCAGAATTTCTAGAGTTACAGACTTAGTATTATAATTAAGCACAACATAATATGGGGACAACCAAGTTATGCCTAAGATTATGTCAAAGCCAATCATATCTAAAATCACCAAATCAACCCAAGTCTGAAAACCCATAAACAAAATAGGACAAGCACGATAGACATGGGTAACTATGACTGACTCTCCAACTAGGGTAGAAACATGGATAGGGGCACAAAGAATATCACAAACCATATCAAATTCTGAGGAAAATCTCACGAATACATATGAATAAGTAGAACCCAGATTAAAAAACACATTAGCCATCCGGTCACAGACAATAATAGTACATGTGATCACCGCGTCGGACGCTCTGCCATATTCTTGCCCGAAAAAGTATAACATTGAGCCCTATCATCTTGACGAGCCACTTCCCTACCTGGTTGCACGTTACCCCTGCCTGGATTGCCATTTCCTCTACCTTCACGGCCTCGCTGATTACGTTCTCGCCCACCTAGTGGACGTTCTCTACCATTATTACCATTTCCCGTGGGTACCACTGCTTTAGAAGGCTGTTGCGCGACATCTAATACACGTGGGTGGGGACAATTTGATATGCCCAAGTTCTCCATAATTATAACAAGTGCGATCAAAAGATGGTCAGCTGCCCATCGAAGGAGCGACTCCCTGGCTATCCTGAAAATTATGAGATGGAGTTTCCGAGTAATTACTTGTGGAGGCGGGCATAGTGGACTGAATTGGCTTGACTGCAAGCATTGACCTTCCTGACCCCTTGGAGTAAGAACCTTGGAAGTTACCCGAATTCTTGGCCCTTTTTTCCCATGCCTTAACTTTGTCGTCTCGCCTCACCCCCTCCACTTTTTTAACATAGTCTATCACCTCATTAAAGCTTCTCCCTACAGAAGTCATATGAACAGATAATACCTGCAACTCAAAATTTAGTCCCCTAATAAATAAACGGATCCTCTCCTCCTCAGTAGTCATCAATTGAGTAGCATATCTAGACAAAGCATGGAACTTGGCCTCATAAGCAGCCACAGTCATACCGCCTTGATCCAAAGCCATGAACTCATCCTTCTTACGATCCCTCAAAGTCCTAGGCACATATTTCTCCAAAAATAGAGCATGAAATTAGGTCCAAGTAAGTGGGGGTAAGGTAGAAGATCTGCATTCCATATAAGCTCTCCACCACTTCTTAGCTTCACCTTGAAGTTGAAAGGACACACACTCAACCCCAAGCTGATGGAAAATTCCCAACTTATGAAGCCTCTCATAGCAATCTAAGATAAACTCATAAGCATCCTCATTCTCAAAACCAAGAAACACAAGAGGCTTTAGCTTCAAAAACTTAGTCAACATTCCATGCACATTACCAGTCATAACAGAATCCAACAATGGACGGAAGAAAGCATCATTACCTCCCGTCCCACCCGTCTTGGGTGCAGTGCTAGCAACAAAGAGATTAGCATGAGCTTGAGTTGCTTGAACTGAAGGAAGCACTCCAAGACCAACCAACCCCTTTAAGAATGACATGATCTGTCGAGCTAACATTGGATCTATGGGAGGAACATCGATAGTCTCAGCCTGCACCTCTTCCTCTTGTCCAACCTCCTCAACATTCTCAACCTCAACTGTTGACACCCAATTTTGGCTCCCCACATTTTGTTTAACTAAAGTTTTAATAATAGAATATATATATATATATATATATAATTATTAATTATTTTAAACCTTTTATTTTATTAACCGTCTGATCAAATGATCGGACGGCCAAAATCAAACCAAAGACTTTTCCTTCCCAAAATAGACTCTACGGAACAATATGATAAAGAAAAAATTACATGGGATAAAAGATTAAATAAAAAATGGACGCCTAAATCAATAACTGGACAACATGAATTTTTAGATTTAGACTGTGTAGCAGACATAAATAAAACAATCCAATTATGGGTAGGATACATATCAAAACAATTAATAGATAACAAGATAGTAATAGCAGAGGCACCAGGATACATAGAAAGGACACTTATAGGAACAGTAAAATTAGATCTGTTTTTTTTTTTTTTAGTTATGTCGCATAAAACTTGAAGTATGCCTCCAATTTTATGGTAGAGGCCGAACAACTATTGATTTGTTTTCTATGAATAACTGTTACTACTTTTCTTTAGCTTTTTAAAAAGAATAAAAATAAGATAATGTTGGCTTGTAAAATAGCTGCTGCTTTAGCTAAGTTTTCAGGTTCCAATTTTGCTTAAGAAGTGATTCGGGTATTCAAATACAAATAGTATATTAAGAAGTTATTGTATCTATCAAAACAAGTTAGCAAGTATCCATCTAATAAAGACACTTTAATCTTTTCTAGTCATGAGTTGTTGGGCACCTTGTCTACTAACAACTTGTATTTTTTGTGTTTCATACTGAGAACTTAGCGACTTATCTATGTTCTAAATTCCTAAAACATACCATATAAGGTGATGATATTCTCATGTTTCCATCCTAAGTATGCTTGCTTACTTGATTTCAGTGGAATACATATGATTTTAAGTTGGTTGAGGACAATTAGTTTACTAGATTAACTTAGTGTATCCCAAAATTGTGCAAAATATATAAAGTAAGCAATTCTAATAGCATTTGAAAGGTTTACACAAACTCATGATTGCCAAGATAGTGATAGAAAATATTTTTTACCTGTCAAAATGCCACTTTAACAAGTCTCTGATATCTTGTTTAATGTGGGTTTATATTTGTTTGCATACTTACATTACTGCACCGTTTAATTAGTTACTAATCTTTATCTCCTTATATTTCTTATGTTTCATGTACAATCGGAGGGCTGGAGTTTCTACTTTGGAACTCGTTATTGGCCTAAGATAGTAGGCCAACATCAATTAGGATCATCACAACGCTTGGAGTCTCGCAAATTAAGAGTCCATTATTTCTTAGCCTTTTTCTTTTCAAGTCTTAGTTATATTGTTTTGATATGTTGGCTAACCCTTACTCTTAAGTTTTGATATATTGCTTGTCTTTTTATTTTGAAGTTTATTTATGTGAGCCAATATTATTTGTTTATGTATTTAGTTGAAACAGTTTTAAAACAAATGATAAAAAAAAAAAAATTCTTAAAAAATGGGTTAGTATTTTACTTATAACATTCTTTCACGCCTTTAAAGTTGAAAATAGGTCTATTTGTTGCTTAGGATCTCCAAATAAATTTGAAATTAGTTTAAAGGCTAGAATAATTACCTTTAGAAATTACTTATGGCTAAGATAATTACTTTTAGACATATTTTTTAAGAAAATAAGTAGGAAAGTACGCTTATATATTTAACCAAAAATTAAATACAACTATAAAATAAAGTCCCAATAGTTAGGCCTATTTTATTATCTTTAGATCAACCTCTTTATAAAGAAATTGTATTTAATATTATCATTATCTTTATTTTTGAATCAAATATATCTAAAAATACTTAATTTATTAACATGATTATTTCAAAGATTTTAGATATGCCAACAGGTTCAAACAAAATACAAGGTACATACATATATAAGTCATACACATAAAGGTATAAACTCTATATTTCTCCACATAACCTATTACTTTATCTATTATCACTTTTACGAATGTTATTTATTTATTTTCATAATTTATTCCTACACTTAAAATATACATATTATTTTACTAAATACAATCTATCATCAATTCATCTGTACATGTAAATAAAATAATAAACATTCACATGTTTTAAACAACTTATATGTATATACTATACTTCATGATAAATAATTTTAGATCACAAAGTCTATATAATATTTTAACATCTAATATCATTTATTATTTATTTTATATTTAGAAAACTCCATTCTATATATTTTCAATCAAATTACACATCACATACTACTACATATTTACACTTGACTACTATCTTATTTTATTCTCTTTCACGTCTTAATAAAACGACATATTTTCATAAATTCAACATCTATATATTTTTTTAGGATAACTTTACTATGATACATCTATATTTTTCAACACATAAAAATTAACATACATTTAAGTACATTTATTTATTTATTTATTTTACTACTATTAAATTTATTTTATAGATGTATATACGTAATACCTTGTATTTTACTCTTTTCTTAAACTAGTGAGATTTAATTATCATTGATTTTTTTAAAGCATATAAATAACAAGTTTTCCTAATTATATTTTCCTAAATTGAGTTTAAGGACTATCTTCAGATAGGCTCTGAGGGATGCTTAATATCATCCCCTCGAGTAACCAAAAGCCTTACTCAGAAGCTCACTGGTTTCGTAAATCAAAACAAAGTTTACATTTACATAAAAAAATGGTTTTCCTAATATTTTCCTTAAAATTTAGGTGGCGACTCTAAAACAAACAAAAACAATTTTTCCAAAAATCAGAGTGTTAGTCGTATTATGTTGTGAACTGTTTCGGCTGGTTCGAAATAGAGTGCGACATCAATATCCTTCTCTATCTCTTCATGATGTACAGGAGGGGCCTCATTTTAGGGAGCAATCCCGACCAGTACCTCATCTCTAGCAGGCGCTTCTCTTCCTCGGCCTCTACCCCTATCTTGTCCTCTACCCCTGCCTTGACCGCGGCCTCTCGCTGCAGATTTCTCAGTTGGAGCATTGACGGGAGCTACGGATTTGACGCCGTTATACCTAGTATTAACCATCTGCGGACAGAAGAGTAAAGGAGATTAGATACCAATTTGAATCGACAGATACCAACTGGAATTAAGTTATAGCACAAAAGGAGACAAGAGAAAAATAGAGAGATTTCCTAAAGTCATATAGCCTCTCGAAGAAAAGTAAAGGCGTCCATGTACCGTTCTGCGAGACTCTACTAGACTCGGTTTGGTACATTGAGATCAACGAACCTAGGCTCTGATACCAACTTTGTCACGACCCAGAACATCGTGATTGGCACCCACACTAACCCTCCGGTGGGAAAACCATTACTATAATCCAAACCAAGCAACTAATCTAAAAATTAAGACATATAATACTGAAACAAGTTAAATACTAAGGAAAGAAATCGGGAGTTCCCATAAACTCCAACAAAAATCTAACAACGAACTAAATAATGCGGAAGAAATAACCTAGAACTTGAAAGTCAATATACCAAAATATTTAATAACAAACCAAAAGTCTAAACAAGAAGGGATGCAACCCCAATCTAACGAACTAATCAACTAACTAGAATAAAAGTCTAAGTCTGAAATGGTAGACATAGACAAAGAGAACTCATGACAGCCCGGAAGAATTGGCTCACCCTTTAATTTGAACAATCACTGATCTCCTAAGCGAGGTCTGTTAGTAGCCGTTTGAAGATATCATGTACTCAACAAAGAAAGAGCAAGTGCAGTATCAGTACACAACCACAGTGTACTGGTAGCACGTGACTATCCCACTAAGTGCAACATATATAAGCCATCACAACAATATAATCACATGAATATATCAAACATATACAATATTATTAATATTTACGAACAACGAACATTTCTCAAGATACAAAATTATGACAAGTCACTGGTCCTCTCATTAAACCCAAACCCAAACAGTTAGCATACCGGAACGTGGTACCCGATCCAATGATTATTCCAGAACATGGCAATCGATCCTATAATTATATCGGAACGTGGCAACCGATCCAAATTAGTTATGCCGAAACGTGGCAACCGATCCATTCAACAAACCACAATCACAATCACAATCAAAAGTATATCCTCAAGATCATACAATTAAGTCATGATTTCATGGCAATCATCATTCATCTATCTCATTTACAACAAGTGTGATCAATAATGCAACATTGATATATATACATATATCATAATGAAGCAAAAACAAACATACATCACAAAATCATAGAATCACAACCATCACCCACTTCGAAACAAGCCTTGAAACACTAAGAAACTTGATCATTCCCTTTTCAGATTCGTTCCGCTTGTTTTTGGTCTACAAACAATCATAATAACATGGGACTCAATAAGGAATTACTAATTACCCGAATTTATAACAATTCTATGAACCCTAGATCACAACCATGATCCCAAGTATCCAAAATAGGGTCTTCCCACCATAGAATCTAGATCAAAATCCTACCCCACTGATAATTACCCATTCTATTACATTTTACGGATCGAAAAATGGATTCGGGGAGTGTAAAACTTACCTTTAGCCTTAAGAATGAGGAAAAACTGTTAAGAGTCACATAGGGTTCATTCCTTAGCTCTAAAAATCAAAAAGTGCAAAATAAGGTTGTTTAGGGGTTTATTTACGACTTTAAGTCGCGTTAAACCTGCCACAGCGGCCCTCACCCCGTTGCAGCGGCCCCGCCAGAGCGACACAAATCCCGCTAAAGTGGCTTGCACGGAATCAGTGAGCTATTTTAATAATTCTAAGACCCCCATTTCACAAAAAACCTGTAACCAACGACGCTCAGAAAATGCCTTTTACGCTAAGATCGATTCCGAGAGTTCTACTCATCCGAATTCAATTCCGTAAAGTCGTACAGATTTCTTAACGAGTTATCTAACCACACGTGTAATCAACATCATAAATACTTCACCCGATTGTTACCAGATTTCCCTACACCTTAATGACTCTGATTTCGGTCAAATCCAAACTAGGTTGAGAAAATTCAAATACTACAGTTTTTCGATCCCAAATTTTCCCCGTTGGCTTCTCTATAATGACGGAACCCGGTCGTTTCAATAGCTCACACATCTAGGTTGGTTCAACTACAGTTACAAAATACTATAAAAAGTCTCCGAATGTTAAATGGGCAAATTAGATTGATTTAAAATTTTCGTGCAAAAAGTCATAGCTGTTATTTATAGAGACCTTAAATTTCTTTTATTTAAAACCTCATTTTGATATACTTTATTGACGCTGAAGAAAACTTCGCAAGAAGCAAAGCTGAATACTACTTATTGTTTTTGTCTTGATGGTGATTCGTGTGCCCACATGTTTGGTCATACATACGTTACAAATCACTACTCCCTCAATATATTTTTACTTGTACATGTTTCATTTAATACCCATTTTAAAAATAATAAATAAGAAGATAATTTTATTATATCATTTCTATTAATTATAAATCACTTAAATATTGAGAAATGTGTAATATTTAACAGCAAAAATAAAATAATCATATATAATAAATTATCTTTAATGACATTCCAAGAAGATTCACATTTAAATTTACCAACAAGATGGTCTCTGATATTTGAGAAATTAATAGTGATCCCTCAAATCTGATTCACCAATTATGTTTTGAAAGATTTTGATTAAGTAGGCGTTTGGCCATGTGATACCATATCACGATATGGTATCGTGAGATGGAATCAGCGTTTGGACATGCGATTTTACGCTGATTTCATCTCATGATTCCATATCATGAGATGTGATTTCATATTCTCCAAAAACCATGATATGAAATTATATGGTAATTTCATATCCTGGTTTGAGATATTTTAATAGATAAATTGATCAACGAGTTTATATTTTGTTAAAACAACCCCACATTTATATCTACTAACAATTTATTTCATATATAAATAAAATTTATAATCACATCATTATTTTTTAAAATTTATTATTCTCACCGACATAAAATTTATTATTCTCACCAACATATAGTCACTTTAACTCACACCAACCGATTGTTAAAGTGATGAAATATTTATGGTTTATGAGCATGAAAATATAGTTGCGGATGATATTGACCGACAAATGGCTCAAAGTAACAATGTTGGTTCGTCTTCTCTGTCACATGATCGAGAAATGGAAGTTCAACGTGAGGAAATTATCCGTACCATGTGGGAGAATTTTATTAAAGACTAGTACACTACAATTTATGTTCAATTTTTTTTTATTAAATTAAAGTTAGATGAAACAATTACTTAAGTGGAGAACAAATAGCTTTGTAATAATTTATTATGCGATTTTATAAATTTTTGTTTATTTGATAAGATTGAATAAACAATTGGGGATATTTTAATAGTTTTACAAATTATGAGATTTTTATGTTTATGAGAAAATATACAACACAAAAATTTCATATCGCATGTCCAAACAAAACTTCAATTTCATCTCATGATTCCATATCATGATATCATATCAAGATTTCATATCATGATACCATATCGCATGGCCAAACGGGTAAGTTCCTACATATTTCATCTTCTATATTTTAGGTAGGAGTGACTCAAAGAATAAGACTACTAAAGATTTGCTTTAGGCTTCAAAATTTTGAGACATAAAATTTTCTAATATTGAATATTATGAATTTAATTTCACTTGAAACAATATTGATTATTATATATAAAAAAATACACAATTTTTAAATAAGAAAAAGAAAGATCAATTATCTACTTTTTATTAGAAATATTTTAGAACTTTGAATTAAACAATTCAAATCTTAATATTAATAAATAAAGTTTTTACGACAAAATCCAAGGTAATGTATGACAAACAAGTGACTAACCTCTTAATCACTAAAATTAAACCTTACTTTTATAAATAATAATATTAGCAAGGATGTTCAACAGAAGTTTGGGTGGAATGAGGTTACTATGGGGTTGGAAATGTGTCACGACCCAAAAATAAACGTGATGACACTCGTCTAAACCCACTAAGACAAGTCAGCCTAAAATACAACAATACAAAAAAATGCGGAAAATAAATCAACAATAGCATAATGTAGCGACCGAGTTTCATCGTTATAGAAATACCACGGGAGAAAATTTGGGGCCAGAAAAACTTTTTCAAGTATTTGTATTTTCCCAACCTTATCCAGATTTGGACGAAATTGGAGTCCTTGAGGTGTGGGGAAATCTGGTAACAATTGGGTGAATTGTTTTTGAGTTTGATTGCATGAGTAGTTAGATAACTTGTTAAGGAAACCATACAACCTTACAGAATTGAATTCAGGCGAGTAGAACTCTCGGAATCGATCTTAGCGTAAAGGGTATTTTCTGATCATTGAGGGTTAGAGGTATGTTGTGAAATGGGATTTTGGAATTCCTTCAATTGCCTCTCTAGTTCTGTTTTTGCCGCTTTGGCGGGAGTTTTGCCGCTCTGGCGGGGGCTGCTATAGCGGGATATGGGGCGATGTGGCGGGGACGAGACTTAAAATCGTAGGAAAGGCGAATAGCTCAATGATTTGAAATTGCCGATATGGCGGGGAAGCAGGTTGCTCTGGCGCTGCCGCTACAACGGGATGAGGGCTGTTGTGGCGGGCCAGACACGACCTAATGACGTTAATAAACCCCTAAACGACCTTATTTGACACTTTTCAACTTTTAGAGCTAATGAACAACCCCCAGGCGATTTCTACTCATTTTTCACTATTCTAGAGGCTAAAGGTAAGCTTTTCACTCTCCTAATCCGTTTCTCAATTTGTAGAACGTAATAAAATGGGTGAATATTGATGGGGGAAGGTTTTGTTATAGATTATATGGTTGAAACAACCCTAGTTTGGATGATTGGGATCATGTGTTGATCTAGGGTTCATAGAATTGTTATAGTTTCGGGTAATTGGCGATTGTTTGTTGATTCTCGTGTTATTGTGATTGTTTGTAGACCAAGAACAAGCGGAACGAATCCAGAAAGGGAAGGACCAAGTTTCTTAGGATTTCAAGCTTGTTTCGAGGTAGGTGATAGTTGTGATTCTACGATTGTGTGATGTATGCTTGTTCTTGCTTTATTATGATACTTGTATATGTATGAATGTTGCAATGTTGATCACATTTGTTGTAAATGAGATAGATAAAATATCATTGCCATGAAATCATTACTTAAATGTATGATCTTGATGATGTACTTGTGTTTGTGATTATGGTGTGTGAATAGGATCGGATTGCCACGTTCTGGCATAACTAACTTGGATCGGTTGCCACATTCCGATATGTTAATTGATTGGGTTTGGTTTCCGTGAGAGGACCGATGATTTGTCATAAATGTATATTGATGAGCATGTTGATAATATTGTAGATGTTGATATATATGCATGTGATTATAATGTTGCTTGACTTCCTTATGTTGTACTAGTGGGATAGCCACGTGATCCTACCAGTACACTGTGGTAGTGTATTGATTCTGCACTTGCTCTTATTTTTGTTGAGTACAGGGCATCTTCTACCGGCTATTGACAGACCTCGCTTAGAAGATCAGTGATCCCCCCTTCGAATTCAAGGGTGAGCCAATTCTTCCGGGCAGCCATGGGATTCTCTTTCGTCTATGTCCATCATTTTCGGACTTAGATATTTGTTCTAGTTATTTCATTAGTTCATTAGTTTGGGGATGTATCCCTTCTTGTTTAGACTTAGATCTTTTTCTTAGATGTTTTGGAACATTGACTTTCAGGTTCTAAGTTGTTTATTCCGCATTTGTTTAGTTAATTAACTTGCTTCCTTAACTTAATTGTCTTAGCTTTGTTTTAGTTGCTTAGTTGGGTCGTAGTTGTGGTTTTCCACCGGATGGTTAGTGTGGGTGTCAATCACGACGGTCTGGGTCGTGACAAAGTTGGTATCAGAGCCTAGGTTTGTTGATCTCGTTGTACCGAAACGAGTCTAATAGAGTCTTGCAGAACGGTACAGAGACGCCTTTACTTTTCTTCGAGAGGCTATATGACTTTAGGAAATCTCTATTTTTCTCTTGTCTCATTTCATGGTATCTGGCGATTCAAATTGGTATCTAGCAATTCCAATTGGTATCTAGCAATTCCAATTGGTATCTAACCTCATTCACTCTTCTGTTCACAGATGGTTAATATTAGGTATAACGGTGTTAGGCCCGTAGCTCCTGTCAATGCTCCAGCTGATGAATTTGCAGCGAGAGGTCGCTGTCAAGACAGAGGTAGAGGAAGAGCTAGGGGTAGAGGCGATGGAAGAGTAGCACATGTTGAAAATGAGGTACCTATTGAGAATGTTCATGTGAATGAGAACCCTCTCATGCATTATGAGGAAATAGAAGAAGAGGTTGAGGTTGAGAATGTTGAGGAGATTGGACAAGAGGAAGAGGTGCAGACTGAGGTTACGGTTGTTACTTTCATCAATTCGGTGTTAGCTCAGCAGATTATGGCGTTCTTGAAAGGGTTGGCTGGTCCTGGAGTGCTCCCATCTGCTCAAGCAACTCAGGCTCCCGCTAATCCCCATGTTGCTAGCACTGCGCCCAAGATGGGTGGAAATGTAGGTACGGATGCTTTCTTTCATCCTTTGTTGGGTTTTGTTATGACTGGGAACGAGCATGATATGTTGACTAAGTTTCTGAAGCTTAAGCCTCCGATATTTCTTGGTTCTGAGACTGAAGATGCTTATGAGTTTATCTTAGACTGTTATGAGAGGCTGCATAAATTGGGTATTATTCACCAGCATAGGGTTGAGTTCGTGTCCTTCCAACTTCAAGGTAAGGCAAGCAGTGGTGGAGAGCTTATATGGAGTGCAGATCTTCTACTTTACCTCTACTCACTTGGACCCAATTTCATGCTTTGTTTCTAGAAAAGTATGTTCTTGGAACTTTGAGGGATCACAAGAAAGATGGGTTTATGGCCTTAGAGCAAGGTGGTATGTACGTGGCTGCTTATGAGGCCAAGTTCCATGCCTTATCCAGCTATGCTACACAGTTAGTTACTACTGAGGAAGAGAGGATCCGATTGTTTATTAGAGGTTTGAATTATAAGGTGCAAGTATTATCTGTTCATATGACTTCTGCATGGAGGAGTTTTAATGAGGTAACAGACTATGTTAAAAAAGTTGAGGGGGTGAGGCGAGAGGTCAAGCTAAGGCTTGGGCAAAAAGGGTAAAGAATTCTGGTAACTTTCAAGGCTTTTACTCTAAGGGGTCTGGAAGGCCAACACTTGCAGCCAAGCCAATCCAGTCTGTTATGCCCGCCTCTATAGGTAACTACTCGGGAACCCCATCTCATAATATTCAGGATAGTCAGAGTGTCGTGCCTTCGACGGGCAGCATACCATATTTTGATTGTACGTGCTACAACTGTGGTAAACCTGGGCATATGAGGAGAGATTGTCCCCACCCACGTATGTTACATTCCGCGCAGCAGCAGTCTAGAGCAGTGGTACCCGTGGGGAACGATAATAATGGTAGAGGACGTCCACAAGGTGGGCGAGGAGGTAATCAACGAGGTCGAGGAGGTAGAGGAAATGGTAATGGTAATAGAGGTAGGGGTAATATGTAACCAGGCAGGGAAGTGGCTCGTCAAGATGATAGAGCTCAATGTTATGCTTTCCCGGGCAAAAATGAGGCGGAGGCATCCGACGCGGTGATTACAGGTACTATTCTTGTCTGCGACCAAATGGATAATGTGTTATTCGATCCGGGTTCTACTTATTCATAGGTACCTATGAGATTTGCCTCTGATTTTGAGATGATTTGTGATATACATGATGCTCTCACTCGTGTTTCTACCCCTGTTGGAGAGTCAGTCATAGTCACCCATGTCTATCGTGTTTGTCCTATTGTGTTTATGGGTTTTCAGACTTGGGCTAATTTGGTGATTTTGGATATGATTGACTTTGACATAATCTTAGGCATGACTTCGTTGTCCCCCTATTATGATGTGCTTAATTGTAATACTAAGTCTGTGACTCTAGAAATTCCGGGAAGGGAAAAATTCGAGTGGGAAGGGGTGTACAAGCCTAAGCAAGCTAAGATTACATCCTCCATTCGGGCTAGTAAATTAGTAGAGCAAGGTTGCTTGGCTTATTTGGCTCATGTTAGGGATGTTGAGATTAAGGCTTTATCTATTGGGTCTATTCTGGTGGTGTCTGAATTTAGTGAAGTGTTTCCTAATGACTTGCCTGGTATGCCTCCGGATAGAGATATAGATTTTTGCATTGATTTAGAGCTTGGTACTCATCCCATTTCTATCCTTTCATATCGCATGGCTCCGACAGAATTAAGAGAGATTAAGGCTCAAATCCAAGAGCTCCTTGATAAGAGATTTATTCGCCCTAGTACTTCCCCATGGGGTGCTCCAGTTTTGTTTGTTAAGAAGGATGGTAGTATGAGAATGTGTATAGATTACCGACAATTAAATAAGGTCACTATTTGGAATAGGTACCCCTTGCCTAGAATATATGATCTCTTTGACCAATTGCAAGGTGCAACGATTTTCTCAAATATTGATCTAAGATTTGGTTACCATCAATTGAAAATTAGGCCTGAGGATGTGCCCAAGACGGCGTTTAGAACTTGTTATGGGCACTACGAGTTTTTGGTTATGTCTTTTGGTTTGACCAATGCACCTGCAACTTTCATGAGTTTGATGAATGGGGTGTTCAAGCCATTTCTTGATTCCTTTGTTATAATCTTTATTGATGATATTTTGGTTTATTCGAAAAGTGAAGAAGAGCATGACAACCATCTTCGTACTGTTTTGGCTGTTCTTGGGGAACAAAAGTTGTATGCTAAATTCTCAAAGTGTGAATTTCGGTTGAAATCAGTTGCATTTTTGGGGCATGTAGTGTCAAAAGAAGATGTAATGATAGATCCTCAAAAGATTGAAGCGGTTAGGAATTGGGTTAGGCCTAGCTCTGTGATGGAGGTAAGGAGTTTTGTGGGACTCGCTATCTATTATCATCGATTTGTTAAGAATTTGCTTCAATTGCTACTCACTTGACCAATTTGACCAAAAAGGAGAAACCATTTGAATGGACTGAAAAATATGAGGAGAGCTTTCAAAAGCTCAAGACTCTTTTGACCACCGCACCTATCCTAACATTACCGGTGGAAAGTAAGGATTTTATAGTTTATTGTGATGCTTCTCATTCTGGATTGGGAGTTGTGTTAATGCAGGATAAGAATGTTATAGCCTATGCGTCGCCCCAATTGAAGGTGCATGAGAGAAATTATCCAACCCACGATTTCGAGTTGGCGTCTGTAGTATTTGCTCTTACGATTTGGCGGCATTATCTTTATGGTGTTAAGTGTGAACTGTTTACTGATCATCGTAGTTTGCAACATGTGTTCACTCAAAAGGATTTCAATTTGAGACAGCGAAGACGGATGGAGTTGCTCAAGGATTATGATGTGTCCATTCAATACCATCCGAGTAAGGCTAATGTTATGGCGTACGCTTTGAGTTGAAAAGCGGTAAGTATGGGTAGCTTAGCTTACTTGAGTGTAACCAAGCGACCTTTGGCCAAAGAAATTCAGACCTTAGAGTCTAAGTTCATGTAGTTGGGCATCTCTAAAAGAGGCGGGGTGTTAGATAGCATTGACTTAAGGCCACGTTCATTGAAGAGATCAAGGCCAAACAATTTGAGGATGAAAATTTGAACGAACTCAAGGATAAGATGGCAAATAGTAAGGCACAATTGACCACTCTTGATGCGGATGGAGTACTCAGTGTTAAGGGGAGGATTTGTGTTCCTCGAGTTGATGACTTGATTCAAAAATTGTTGACAGAATCTCATGGTTCACAATATTCTATTCATGCAGGTATGACCAAGATGTATAGAGATCTGAAATGAACTTATTGGTGGTCGGGCATGAAGAAAGACATAGCGGAGTTTGTGGCTAAGTGTCAAAATTGTCAACAAGTGAAGTATGAGCAACAAAGGACTGCAGGTTTACTTCACAAAATTCCAATTTCGGAATGGAAGTAGGAAAGAATAGCCATGGATTTTGTTGTTGGTCTTCCCAAAACTTTGGGGAAATTCTATTCTATTTAGGTAGTGGTTGATAGATTGACTAAGTCAGCCCATTTCATTCCGGTAAGAACAGATTATAATGCTGAACAATTGGCTAAGGTGTATGTGAAAGAAATAGTGAGGTTGCATGGGGTGCCCTTTTTTATCATCTAAGATCGTGGTACCCAATTCACTTCCAAGTTTTGGAGGAAATTACATGATGAATTGGGCACACAACTCACTTTTAGTACAACCTTTCACCCACAGACGGATGGACAATCCGAGAGGACTATCCAAGTATTGGAAGACATGTTGAGGGCATGTGTGATTGATTTTGGAGGGCATTAGGATAAGTTCATACCTTTGTGTGAGTTCTCCTATAATAATAGTTATCACTCCAACATTGATATGGCACCATTCGAGGCATTATATGGGAGGGGATGTAGGTCACCCATATGTTGGTTCGAGGCTAGAGATGTGAAACCTTTGGGGGTTGATTTAGTGAAGGATGCTCAAGATGAGGTGAAGAGTATTCAAGCTAAATTTCTAGCAGCCCAGAGTAGACAGAAGAAGTATGCGGATCGTAAGGCAAGAGACATGGAATTTCAGACTGGTGAGAACGTGTTTCTTAAGGTATCACCCATGAAAGGGGTAATGAAATTCGGTAAGAAGGGCAAGTTAAGTCCGTGATATATTGGTCCCTTTGAGGTTCTTGAATGCGTAGGGCCGGTGGTGTATAAATTGGATCTATCCCCAAATCTATCTGGTGTTCATTTGGTATTTCATGTGTCTATACTGAAGAGATGCCATGGTGACAGAGATTATATCATTAAGTGGGACTCAATGGTGAGGATGAACCGATTGTTATTCTTGATCGTGATATACGTAAGCTGAGGACCAAGGAGATTAAGTCCGTGAAAGTTCAATGAAAGTATCGTCCAGTTGAGGAAGCTACTTGGGAAATCGAGAGGGACATGCAAGACAAGTATCCCCAATTGTTCATCGAATCAGGTACTACTTCATTCTTTTCCTTAGACTACTTTTCCTAAGTTTTATCACTCGGGTAAATTAGTATCTATTGTAACGACCGGGTTTCATCATTATAGAAATGCCAACGGGGGGAATTTGGGGCCAGAAAACTTTTTTGTAGTATTTATATTTTCTCAACCTTGTCCAAATTTGGACGAAATCGGAGTCCTTAAGGTGTGGGGAAATCTGGTAACAATCGGGTGAGTTTCTTTTTAAGTTTGATTGCATGAGTAGTTAGATAACTTGTTAATGCACTACCATCACTCTTGTACCTAAAATCCCTAACCATGTCACAGTAAAAGGTTTTAGACCAATTATTTGTTGTACTGTCCTATATAAGATTATTGCAAAAGTAATGGCAACCAGAATGCAGAAGATTAGGCCAAGTATCATCTGTGAGGCTCAGGCAAGGTTCATCCCAGGTAGAAGAATTTCATATAACATTATTCTAGCTCAGGAACTGGTTCAAGCTTACACTTGAAAACATATATCTGCAAGATGTATGATTAAAATTGATCTCCAAAAAGCTTATGGCTTAGTAGAATGGATATATTTAGCACAAGTTCTAGAGGAATTATGTTTCCCTGCAAAGTTCAGAAGGTGGATAATGCAATATGTGACCACTGTTAACTACACAGTGCTGGTGAATGGTGCCCCTACTGACTCATTTGATGCTGCCAAAGGATTGAGACAGGGAGATCCAATCTCTCCCTACCTATTTGCAACTAGTCATGGAGTACTTAAGTAGGAATCTTAACAATTTGAAGACTAAGAAGAGCTTCAAATTTCACCCTTGATGTGCAAAGCTAGGAATTACTCATCTAAGTTTTGCAGATGATCTTCTTCTTTTCTTTAAAGGGGATATTGTGTCTATGACAGCCATGCATAAAGTCTTTATGGTCTTCTCTAAAGCATCAGGCTTACAGGAAAACATGAATAAAAGCTCAATCTATTTTGGAGGTATGGCGCAATCTGAGAAAGATAGAATCATGCAGGTGTTAGGATACACTCAGGGAGATCTACCTTTTAAGTATCTAGGAATTCCTCTATCAACAAAGAAATTAACTTTGCTGCAATGGCAACCACTGATTGAGAAAATGGTAGGGAGAATAACCTCATGGAATGCAAAGAAATTGTCCTATGCAGGGAGAGTGCAACTGGTACGAAGTGTCTTATTTGGTATTCAAGCATACTGGGCTCAACTGTTCTTACTACCTACCAAGGTGATCAAGACTATTGAAGCATATTGCAGAAGTTAAGTGTGGTCTGGAGCTAGTGTAATCACCAAAAGAGCATTAGGTGCATGGGATAAAGTCTGTTGTCCTAAATCAACTGGAGGACTTAATCTGCCTAATATTCATATATGGAACAAAGTTGCTATAGCCAAACTGAATTGGGATCTAGCAAATAAGCAGGATAAGTTATGGATCAAATAGATACCTGCCTACTACATCAAAAATGATACAATTGATGTTATTTCAAGCCAACCGTGTTGGATGGTGAGGAAAATTATTGAGGCAAGGAAGATGTTGGAACCACTGCAATTGAACAAGAAAGTTGGACAGAGCATGACTAAAACTATCTATTTACAACTAATTGGAGATCTGGAAATGGTGAAATGGAAAGGATTGCTTCTTCAAAATCAAGCAGAGCCTAAAGCTATGTTTGGATTATGGTTGTGTTTACATGGAAGAATGATGACTGCTGATAGATTGATCAAATGGGGTCTGCCTGCAGATCCAAAATGTGTGTTGTGCATGAACTGTGATGAAGATAGAGATCATTTATTTGCTATGTGCCCATATGGAATCCAAGTATGAAATAGACTGTTATGCTGGATTGGCCAACCTGCAATCACTTCTCAAACGTGGGGCCATTTCTTAGATTAGATCATCAAATGTAGTAAAGGGAAGTCAAAGTATGCTCGACTCTTCAGGATGGTATCCACAGAAATAATCTATGCAGTCTGGACTGAAATAAATCTGCGAGTGTTTGAAAAGAGAAGTCGTGATAGTGACTGTATTGCCCGGGAGATAGCTTATATATGCAGTGTTAAAGCCATGCCTGATCTCGTTGTTTTAATTCAAAATTTTAAGTTTAGAGTTGTGTGCATAGTTTGTAGTCGGTAGTGAACATTTATTAAAGATAGTCAGCTGAGATGTGGCTGAACTATGGGTTTGTAATGTTTGTTATGGTGATTAATAAAATCCTGTTAGTTACCAAAAAAAAAGATAACTTATTAAGGAAATCTTATGACTTTACGGAATTGAATTCGGGCAAGTAGAACTCTCGAAATCGATCTTAGCATAAAGGGTATTTTCTGATCGTCGAGAGTTAGATGTGTGTTGTGAAATGGGATTTTGGAATTCCTTTAATTGACTCTCTGGTTCCGTTTGTACCGCTTTGGCGAGGCCGCTACAGCGGGATATGGGGTGCTGTGGCGGGTACGACGAGACTTAAAATCATAGGGAAAGACGAATAGCTCACTGTTTGAAATTGCTGCTATGGTGGGGAAACGGGTCGCTCTGGCGCCACCGCTATAACGGGATGAGGGGTGCTGTGGTGGGTCAAACGCGACCTAATGTCGTTAATAAACCGCTAAATGACCTTATATGGCACTTTTCAACTTTTAGAGCTAAGGAACGACCCCCAGGCGATTTGTACTTGTTTTTCACCATTCTTGAGGCTAAAGGTAAGCTTTTCACTCCTTGAATCCGTTTCTCGATCTGTAGAACGTAATAGAATGGGTGAATATTAATAGGGGGAAGGTTTTGTTATAGATTCTATGGTGGAAACAACCCTAGTTTGGATCATTAGGATCATGGGTTGATCTAGGGTTCATAGAATTGTTATAGTTTCGGGTAATTGGCGATTGTTTATTGATTCCCGTGTTATTGTGATTGTTTGTAGACTAAGAACAAGTGGAATGAATCCAGACAGGGGAGGATCAAGTTTCTTAGGGTTTCAAGCTTGTTTCGAGGTAGGTGATAGTTGTGATTCTATGATTATGTGATGTATGCTTGTTCTTGCTTCATTATGATACTTGTATATGTATGAATGTTGCAATGTTAATCACACTTGTTGTAAATGAGATAGATGAAATATCATTGCCATGAAATCATGACTTAAATGTATGATGTTGATGATGTACTTGTGTTTGTGATTGTGGTGTGTGAATAGGATCGGATTACCACGTTTCGACATAACTAACTTGGATCGGTTGCCACGTTCTGGCATAAAATTGGGATCGGTTGCCACGTTTCGGCATAACATTGGGATCGGGTACCACGTTCCGGTATGCTAACTGTTTGGGTTTGGGTACCGTGAGAGGACCAATGATTTGTGATTAATGTACATTGATGAGCATGTTGATAATATTGTAGATGTTGATATATATGCATGTGATTATAATGTTGCTTGACTTGCTTATGTTGCACTAATGGGATAGTCGCGTGATCCTACCAATACACTATGGTTGTGTACTGATTCTGCACTTTCTTTTATTTTTGTTGAGTACAGGAAATCTTCAAGCGGCTATTAACAGACCTCGCTTAGAAGATCAGTGATCCTCGCCTCGAATTCAAGGGTGAGCCAATTCTTCCGGGCAGCCATGGAATTCTCTTTCATCTATGTCCATCATTTCCAGATCGACTTAGCTATGTGTTCTAGTTAGTTGATTAGTTCATTAGTTTGGGGATGTATCCCTTCTTGTTTAGACTTGGATCTTTTGCTTAGATGTTTTGGTACATTGACTTTCAGGTTCTAGGTTGTTTATTCCGCATTTGTTTAGTTAATTAACTTGCTTCTGTAACTTAATTGCCTTAGTTTTGTTTTAGTTTCTTAGCTGGGTTGTAGTAGTGGTTCTCCCACCAGATGGTTAGTGTGAGTGTCAATCACGACGGTTTGGATCGTGACACATAAGTGCGGAAAATTTAGCCAATTTCATAAACATCCCCAAAATCTGATTGTCATGC
The DNA here is from genome assembly GCF_019186545.1 of Solanum stenotomum. Taxonomy (NCBI): domain Eukaryota; kingdom Viridiplantae; phylum Streptophyta; class Magnoliopsida; order Solanales; family Solanaceae; genus Solanum; species Solanum stenotomum. The sequence continues at coordinate 8,396 of NW_026023454.1, read as the reverse complement.
TATAAGAAATATGATTTATTGTGCCGACTCTTTGTAGCGACATACATAGTTGTCACAAAATGTAAGGTTTTTGTTGCGACATAATATGGTTGCCACAAATTGTGATAGTTTTAGTGGCAACACATATTATCGCTACAAAAAGAAATTGCAGTGCCAACTTTTCTCGGAATGCCACTAATATGTGTCTAAAAATCATTATAGAAGAAATTTCTGTGGCGACTTATAAAGAGTCGCCGCTAAAAGTAGTTTGTTGCGAATAACTCGTCATTAAAGACTATCTTTGTGGCAACTTTGAAGTCGTTCCTAATTCTTTTGTTTTGATATTTATTTGTACAATTTTGTATATAAAGTAAAGTCAAATTAATATATTTTTAATGATATTTTGTCTTTTTATTGTTGGTAAATAAGTAATTTAAATTTATAGTTTTAAGAACTTTTTAAAAACAAGTAATCAAGCATTAGAAAATTTTAATGATTATAGAGTTATTTAACTAAGAATTTAGAGTTATTAATTATATATCAAATAATACTTGTATCAAATAAGTATTTATTTATTCATTTTCTTTTCACGCTACAAAAATAATTAATTTTAGGATATTTATTACTTTGCAATTAAAAGTGAATATGTCTCTCGTTAAAAAGTTATGCATACTACCCTTGTCATTAAATAATTAAATAGTGTATATTTTATCTTTTTCGTTAATAAACTGAGTTTGAAAATGAAATAATATTAAAAGTGTTATTCAAAAACTCAAAACTCATTTTTATTCATACCCTAACGAAGTCCATTTTATGATTAAGTGGAATCAGAATTCAGTACTTTTATTTGGTCTTCCAGATCAGGTTCGATGGGTGGAGTAACTTGTTTTTAAAGATGTGTGATATTTTTGAAATTAAAAGGTCAATTGTTTCTTAATTCAAGAAATATAGATGTATTAATGAAAATGATAAATATGTACAATTTATTATACATCGAAGGTATATATATATGCACCACCAATGTTTTAAAAGGCGAGACGCTTTATACAGTACGGGGCGAGGCGTAAGTCCCGAGACACGGGGCGTAAGTCTCATGGATCTACGGGGCGTAGTCTCATGTATATTCAATTTTTATAGTTTTATTACTAATAAAATAAGCAAAAATAAAACTTTCAATGATTTTACAAATAAATATTTATAAATAACCTATAATATATAGAAATTATATTATGATTTTTATTTGAGATAAGTATTAATAATCAATAATGAAGGAAAAGAGTATTATAATTACTATTTGAGAAATATCATCACACCAATAATAAAAAATATGATTTAAAGCAAAAAGAAATCAAAAAAATAAATTAAAAACGCCCGGCCCTATGTTTTTACGCCCAATACTTACGTTTTTATGTTCGAGGGTTACACCTGAAATTTTAGAACTTACGCCTTATGAATCTACGTCTTTAATTTACGCCCCGGAGCGTTTCTAGTACTCCCAGCCCCAAGACTCGCCTTGGGACTCGCCCCAAAAACGTTTTTGAAAACACTGTGCACCACCATTTTACTAATGAATATATTTACTCTACAATTTAAGTATTCTATTAAAAAGTAGCTGAAACTGCCGTTGAATTCTTTATTGGATTATATTTTTCACTATTTATAACATTTCATCGAACAGTTCTTCTTTAATTTTCTTTGAAGGTACTAGGTAGTAACTGAAAGTTTGTTAATTGCACTCAAAGTAGAATTTATTCTAGCTGGGGAACATTTTCTTTTTATTTTGTTTTTCATGTGTATGCACAATTACCTCATGTTATGAAAGCTTCCAGTATTGTTGTTTGGGTAATATCTTTAGTTGTGCCTATTTTATTGTCAATGGGTTATTATAATACATTTGTGCAGTATTATAGAAATATTGATATTGCATTTTTTTTTTCAAAAGAAAAAAGCCTGTATTTGTGGCGACCATGTCGCCACTATATGTGTACATTTTGCATCAACATTGATGGTCGTTACTATAACATTTAGTTATGGAAGTACTTGTCACGGCGCTAAGGTCGCCACTAATGTTTTTAGTGGCGATTTTTTGGCCTTTTGTACCAACTTTTGGCGCCATAAAATGTCAGATTTCTTGTAGCAACTCTTGGCGTCACAAAATGTTAGATTTCTCAAATAGAGCAAAGCATAAAATAAGAAACAACATGACCAGTAGGGATGACAAGCAGTTATGTCTCATTATATTCTCTGAAAGCCTCAAAAAAGATGAAGAAGAATGATCACACAAGTTTGGGCTCGAAACCTACACAAGTGTAGAAGAAAGGAGTGAATATCAAACAATATGCTACTCAGCAAGCAAGCCACTAAACTAGGTAAAACTAAGCTAGAATACAAGCACTCCTTTCATTCCAACCGAACCACCTCAACTACAACCTGCATAAAAATCATCCCAACCCAACAATTTATATTACATATGCAATATCAATATCATAGTCCAACTGTCACAATTCAACAATCAACAATATGCAATATCAATATCATAGTCCAACTGTCACAGTTCAACAATCAACAATATGCAATATCAATATTTCTAATTTCTTGAATAGATCAAAGCATAAAATAAGGAACAAGATGACCTGTAGGGATGACAAGTAGGTATGTCTCATTATATTCTCTGAAAGCCTCGAAGAAGATGAAAAAAATGATCATACAAGTTCGGGCTCGGAACCTACACAAGTGTAGGTAGGAATGAATATCAAACAATATGGTACTCAACAAGCAAGCCACTAAACTAGGTAAAAATCCTAAGCTAGAATACGAGTACTCCTTTCATCGGTACAATACCACTCGCTGGAAACCATTTCCCATGCTTTGCATGATGTCACTTGCCTCAACCATTTCGCATCGGCATAATACCACTTGTCTTATCACTTTCGGTAAAAATTGGGCTCTCACTTTCGTGAGCCGGTCTTCGCTAAAGCGAAGATCGCTAGAGCAAGCCTTTGGAATGTGATGGTCAGACCACCTGACCCCTCACGAACGCGACGACCCTTCATGAAAGTGAGGCATAGCAGAGCAGTATTATAAGATCGATTCTTTAATACTTTTATTAGTTCAACAGCTACTGCAGTAACAAAGCTGCTACTTCGGACATTGTGAAGGTAGAAGGGACATTGTGAAGGCAGAAGATAAAAGGGCGACGAATATTGAGTTGGGTTCTAAAGATAAGAACTTGAGGAACTGCCATTATTATCCTCTTCTGGAGTTTTGGTTTAAGCCATTTTAATACCTTTTGGAGGGAAAGGATATATGGATATGGTTTTTAATTGCATTTAGGTATATACCAAAATAAATACCTCATAGAGTCCTTCCTACAATGTGTTGCTAGCCGGTACAATCTAAATTAATTAGGCTCTAATAAAAATATCGAACACAGTAGATGAAAAATAAATAAAATTCAAACAAGTATTTCATGGAGTGTTTCCTTGAATGCTTTGCTCGGTGGCAAAATTTAAATTATTTGGACTCTAATATAAATATTGAATGCAGCAGGTAAAAAATTAAATAAAATACTTCATAGGGTGTTTCCCTCGATTGTGAAACTCGGTAGCAAAATCTAAATCAATTGGACTCCAATATAATTATTGAACAAATCAGATAAAAAATCAATAAAATACAAACAAATACTTCATAGAGTGCTTCCCTCGAATGTGTTGTTGTCACGACCCAACCCATCGGGCCGTGCAACACCTACATACTACCACCTAAGTAGGAGAACCCTCTTATCCCAATAGTTACTACATGTAGAAATTAAACAAAATGGAAATAAATATACTAACGAAATTTTATAAATAAGAACCTTTAACACAATTTCGGTTAAGACTTGTAAAGTAATTAACACCCCCAAGGAATCTAGTCTAAACAGGTACGAGAGATACTAAGAGCACAAACTGGACATAATAAATAAAAGACACAGCTCCCACCATGCGGAAGGAAGGATAGAAGCTGCTAGATAATTTCGTCGTCTTCACTTAATGAAACATCACCAACCTGCATCCAGATTATGCCAAAAAAAGCATAGCAAGAGTAGTATTAGTACAAAATCATGCGTATTGGTAGGCATCATCAGTCAACCCGACACCCACCACATAACATAAGAAAACAACTAGCAGAAATATGCCATAAACCACTCGTTTCTCCACCTTTACCCTTGCTTGAATACCTCATAATTACACCAGTACCCTTACTACCAACCACCTTCCCAGTCAACCTACTTACTAGATTCTTGGTCATAGCCTAACCATTCTAACGCATAGAAGAGTACACGAATCCATGTATAACGCATAGAAGAGTACACGAATCCACCCATTACATACCCTTACTTCCTCTTTTATATTACCCATCATTTGTCACATGGTACATTATATCAAGCTTTCTAACTACTAACCACGAACCCCTTTCTCCAAGGTGAAATCAACCTAAGTATTTACATCACGTACTCTACCTCCACTTCTCACCATTGCAACATACGGACCACCTTTGTCCCTCAACATTAACACTCTGGAACCTTGGCCCTTCCAGTTACATTCAATAACGAGATACATAACCGGTTAAATCAACGTAGTAAAACAACGTAGATAGGTCATCATAACCATTTACAATTTTGGGAAAACAACATCAAACATCACTTACGAATAATGTGCAACTTCACCATTTCAAGATATACGATTATGTCAAGTCATTGGTCCTCTCAAGGGACCTAAATCCAGACTGTTAGCATACCGAAACGTGGTACTCGATCCAATGATTATGTCGGAACATGGCAACCGATCCCATATTTATGCCGAAACGTGGAAACCGATCCAAGTTAATGTATCGAAATGCAACACCCGATCTATTCAACAAGTCACAACCACAATCACAAGTATCTTATCATAATCATACAATCCAGTCATGATTCATGCAATTCATCAATCTTATTTATAATCAGTGTGATCAATAATGCAACATTCACATACATGATGTCATTATAACGAAGCAAGAACGAACATACATCACCCAACATGAAATTACAACCATCACAATGAAGTATTCATCGACACATATCACTTAACAACAACTCGATCATACGTAGCCCTAGTTCATCATCTAAGGCTTCTTACTATGATTTAATCATCTTTATTCGGTGCACGAAGGCGTACGCATCAATCCTACCATTGATTTTCATTATATTACATAGTGAGCACAGATTTTTAACTACTCAATTAATAAAACCTACCCTTAGCCCGGTTTCTCGATACTGCCAGTCGGGAAAGGCATCACGAGTTTCAAAACAACAAGTTCTGTTGCGAGAGAGGTTTTGTCTTACTCAAGTTAGAGGAGAAATAGCCTGTCTTTTATGCTTATCTGATGAAGTTTAGATGGGCTCCACTGATCGAGGCTCTCTCTGCCGCACGTGCTTACTGGGTACGATAGTTCTATGTTATCCTGTCCGCTGGGAGCCTGGGACGACCCTCACCCCATCATCCGCATCTGGGGAGTTGACATCCCCCTGAACGTCACTTCTATAAATGAGGTACTGGAGTTGACCGAGGCCTCGAATGTTGAGTGCGAGGCTAAGCTGAAGGAGATGGATCTGGGTTGGCTAAAAGACACTGGTGGAGCCTGCACGCCGGGATAGGGTCTATTGGCCTACTGCTGAGGGGATTACTAGTGCGGACTGGTCACCGGATGCTAAGAGGTGGCTTAACTTGGTCACTAGGAGGATTCTCCCATCAGTAAATCTCATAGATGTGACATTTCCTCGGGCCTTGGTGGTGGCATGCGCGATGCAGGGCATTGAGCTAAATGTAGGGGCGCAGATCATTTCAGAGTGGAAGATGTTTTATCGGGGTAACAAAGAGTCTTTCTTCCGGCCCGAACTTATCACTGCGCTGTGCAAACGGGCGGGGGTGCCCCTCCTAGATACTGATGAGGTACTCCCTATGGATCCCCCATTCACCCTCTTTTGGTTAGACAGAGCTCTACTTCTCGGAACAAAACAAGGAGGAAGGACAGGGCCAGCAGCAGTCAGGTGTCTGCGGAGTCGGACGATGAGGGAGGCGATGACACTCGTCCCATCGGGTCCCAGCTTCCACTCTCAGCTGCACAGATAGAGGAGGACTTAGCAACTGTCCGGAGGATAATGGGGCGCTCAATTACTGACGCTAGTCTGGTTCCCCCCAACATCTCCCTAGAGCTTGATATGCTCCGTCGCGAGCTATGCCAGGAGAAGAGGGAGGGTCTGGAGAGGGACCGTCTGCTGATCTGAATATAGAAGGCGGTGAAGATTATGTTCATTTGCATCGCCCTCGGTCAGGATATTTCCATAGTCAACAAGGGAGATTTCCGATAATTCTCTTGTCTAGAGGAGGTCATGACAAGCCTGGTGCCCCCAGAGGACCTAGACTTTGACGATGACACCTCTCAGTCCCAAGGTTCTTGATTGTTTTCTCGCTCTTCTTGGGCTTGTAATTTAGAACAATGCTTTGTTTTTATCTTTTAGTCTTTCTCTATGTTTTTGTAGCACTTGGATGCTGGTTTCTAGTTGGTTTTTGCAGTAAATAGTTAATTACTAAGTTTTATAAACTATTCTCGATTGTTGAGCACTGATTGAATTACAGGGGTTAGCCCGGATACCATTTGGGGTTTATTTTAGTAACTCGGGAAAACAGAGGAAGCAGGCAGAGGTTCTACCTCGCCCCGTCTTGCTCTGGCTGGAGAAATCTTATTCTGTTGATCTCGCCCTGGCAGGAATAATCCCGCCCCAGCGGCTCAGACGGAACCAGAACCCAAGCCAGAAATTTTCTAGGATCTTTCTTTTTTCTAAATTTCACCAAGGTTCCCAGTTTTACCAGCCATTTTAGGATAATTCCCTAAGCTAGGGAAAATCATTGTCTAACCCAAGTCAATTCCACGATACCCAAACCAACTCATTCTCATTAATTCAGCACCACAACCACACATTCCCAGGATATACCAGACATTCACATGATTATTAGTTGTTTGCGACACACATTCAGGTTTCGTTTTACGAATCACCTTGTAATTTATCTAAACCTTCGCACTTCGGACTTTCTTCTCACAAAGAGTTTTTTGCATTAATCAAGATGTTACAACTTGCATAATTTTTAACGATCCAACCAGCATATTACGCCTAACAAAGTTTCGACACGCATTTACCGTGCATCCAATCATATCATCACATTCCAGCAAAATAACTTTCAGATTCCCAATTAATTCAGAAACACGAAGCACGCATTCACAGTTCCAAGTTACACTCACAGACAAGTCCATGTTCTTAATTAGTCACTTCGCTCCATGGATGACCATTACTGATCATCCATGCATTTACACCGCCTCTAGGGCCAGATACCAATTGGAACCTTCTCAGTTTCAATTTGCTTCGCTTGTATCACTTTGACCATGACTACAGCGTCTGGTTCACTTTGTTGAGATACCGATTGAAATAGGGATATACCAATTGAACCCAACATATACCACAAGCGACACTCGCACAACGGAGAGAAAAGATGAGACAACTTCTTATAATGCTTCCTAGTTTCCTGAAGATTAGATGTGGACGTCAACACACCAATCCACATGAGTTTAGTCCATATTTTGATCTTGTACTGGGACACTGGTAACCGAAATCTGATACCAATTTGTCACGACCCAACCCACAGGGTCGTGCGGCACCTACATACTACCACCTAAGTAGGAGAATCCTCTTATCCCAATAGTTAAAACGTGCGGAAATTAAACAAAAATGGAAATAAATATACTGACGGAATTTTATAAATAAGACATTTAACACAATTTCGGTTAAGACTTGTAAAGTAATTAATACCCCCAAGGAATCTAGTCTAAACAGGAACAAGAGCTACTAAGAGTACACACTGGACATAATATATAAAAGACACAGCTCCCACCATACGGAAGGAAAGATAGAAGTTGTTGGAGAATTTCGTCGTCTTCACTTAATTTAACATCACCAACCTGCATCCAGACTATGCCAAAAAGGCATAACAAGAGTAGTATCAGTACAAAACCACACGTACTGGTAGACATCATCAGTCAACCCGACGCCCACCACATAACATAAGAAATCATCTAGCAGAAATATGTCAAAAACCACTCACTTCTCCACCTTTACCCTTGAATACCTTAGAATTACACCAGTACCCTTACTACCAACCACCTTCCCAGTCAACCTACTTATTAGATTCTTGGTCATAGAAGAGTACACGAATCCATCTACAAGCATTCCAACTAATCACCCCCTACATACCTTTACTTCCTCTTTTATATTACTCAGTCTTTGCCACATTGTGTATTCTATCAAACTTTCTAACTACTAACCACAAACCCCTTTCTCCAAG
>NW_026023453.1:0-656 GCF_019186545.1 Solanum stenotomum | reverse complement strand
AGGTGTTTGGTAGTGAATTGCTCTAGAAATGAATGGCATATAAGACATCGAGAGGCCCTACACAAGCCACTTGACATACATATACACAACATAATAGAGAAAAATAAGAAATCTCATAAGAAGTAAAGAGTTTGACATATAAGCGAAAGTATATCAAAGTCTAGACAATCCATCTATTATATAAAAATGGAGTGTCGGGACGTAACACGTACACCACGTACAATGTCTGAAACTAAAACATAAATACATAAGAAAAGAAATAAAGGCAACATCATCCTTGGAGTATGAGGACTTACCAAGTCTTCAAGTCATTAGATAAGTAAACTAGTCACGAACTGTAGGAGATGAGTCGTCATACCCTACATTAAGGAAATAATGTATGCACAAGTATGCATTAGTACATGAAATGTACCATGTTTGAGGAGAATGCAATAAAACATGAGGCATGATCATAAGAGGACATAATAAAACATGACACCAAGCTAACATAGTAAATATCATTTAAGAAGAATCGTGAATCATGAATATCGTCAGCCCATCGTAAATCATAAGGAAAGCTCCATAAAACCTTTTTAAGCAACTTTGTTCATTTTTTGGGATATTAGCTTTAATCGACAATAGATCTTGCGAGCTATAACATGAAGTCCAATGTAACT
>NW_026023452.1:0-225 GCF_019186545.1 Solanum stenotomum | reverse complement strand
TGGCTTTGAATTTAGGAAATTTCAAACCGCCATAACTCGGGCCTCGGGTGTCCGTTTCAGGCGATTTTTTTTTTGAATTCGCGTATTTTTTCGAGATCTACGCAACCAAACTGCCTAAAGGCGGTTTGCGCGTGCCGATTTTCCCAGAAACGCGTTTTACTGATTCTTACGCGCGAGCGGAAATATGATGAAAAAACAAAAGGTAATTCAGACAAGGGCGATGGG
>NW_026023451.1:0-247 GCF_019186545.1 Solanum stenotomum | reverse complement strand
ATGAGAACACACGGAAGAAACAAAGGGTTTTGACTAAAGAATTCAAATAGGCAAATGGACTGACACATGTATAATTAATAATCACAAATTTATCATATTTTACTTTTTCATGCTAAGATTTTGTAAGTGCACAAGAATATAATAAATACAGGAAAAATTATGAAGTATTGAAGTCTAGAGAAACAATTAGAAAATGCACAAAATGGGGGATCGGAGTAATTGTTTTGGGTTAAGATTTTATTAATTT
>NW_026023450.1:0-5818 GCF_019186545.1 Solanum stenotomum | reverse complement strand
TGGTTCTGTTAGGTCTAAACTATTTAGGATTGTGGCATCAATGGATGGATGAGCTATTTTGTTGCTTCTTTCTCTCCCTTTATGCTCTGTTCTGAAAGCAATTGTTTCGTACCATGGTAGTGTTATTTTAGGATAAGGTATAAGTAGCCCCTAGACTATAACCGAAATCCCAAAGACACATCTTAACTAAACTAAGGTCCTATTACCCCCAAAACCCATTTTTTTTGTAATTTTGTGCACCTTTTTGCTTACGTGGCATCCAAATATCTCCATGCGCCTCAATTGCGTGGAGTCGTGGAGTGTGCCACATAAGCCAAAAGGTGTATAAAATTACAAAAAAAAAATAGAGTTCCAGGGGGTAATATGACCTTAGTTTAATTAAGGTGTGTCTCTGGGATTTCGATCATAATCTAGGGGTACTTGTGCCTTATCCCTTATTTTTATGTCTCTTACTTCTTGCAGTCTAATCTGCTGGGGATATGTATTATTCCCTATGTGGAAGGAAGTCCATTTAACTAGAGAACATTAGCCTTCTATTTCCACACTTGGTACACATAAGGGCCGCTTGGTTACGGTATAAGTTGCATTTTATTCATGTATAAATAGTTGCATTAGTTTTACTATGTTTGGTAGAAGTTTTGTATTAAGTGGAAAAGTCAATATGAACTTATACCATGTTTGGTTGGTAGGATTTCAAATATTGTATAAAAGTTATTCATGTATTAATTTTATGCGGTGTTTGGTTGTGTTTTTTGTAGTGCTACATAATTAATACCAACATAACTTATGAGGGAATCTATGTATAAGTTATGCAGGTATTAATTTTATATATATATATATATATATATATATATATATATATATTAAAATAGTAAATTACACATTTACCCCTATTCATTTACTTTAAATTTTTTTATTGAAAACTTTACCTAACTATACTATTTTCCTAACTTTTTTTTAACTTTTTTTTTTAATTCACGAGCAACTTTCTTTTTCCTGTTTTCATTTGGAATCCAAATGTAATATTTTATTAATATTACAAATTGAATGGTATATGCTTTGCTGGCACATATGTTAATCATATATTAAGGTTATATATTATTAAATATATTCCACTTATTTAATTAACATGTATTATTATTTTGTTTAGGATGTGAATTTTAAGGTTATATATTATTAAATATATTCCACTTATTTAATTAACATGTATTATTATTTTGTTTAGGATGTGAATTTATACATAATTTCTATATTTGGTATATTAAAAATGTATAAACAACATATACTACATATTAATAGAATATTTACATTACATAAAATAGGATATTATAATGTACTTGAAATACATTAATCGTATTTTATTTGTATAAGTTATAAACATAAAAAAACAACAAAAAGAAAAAATAGCGGTCCCAATTAAGTATAGAGGGAAATTGTTTTTCTTTACTTTTTATTGAAAAAAGTGGGAGAATTTATACTATTTGCTTATTTATTTATTTGTGTGTATATATATATATATATATATATATATATATATATATATATATATATTAATTTGCAATAAATTCAATATTTAATAGTTAATAATTTAGAATTGTGATCTCTACATAACTAAATAATACATACATAACTAATATCTGCATAACTGAACCATGCATAACTAATACCTGCATAACTAATACCTGCATAACTAAACCATGCATAACTAAACCCTGCATAACTAAACCCTGCATAACTAATACATGCATAACTCAAACCAATAACCAAACGGCCCCTTAGTTCTGTGAACTTGAAAAAATTTGAAAAAGTAATATTTTACTTTTGTAGAAGGAATAAATATCTTATATTAATAAGACTGAAAAAATTCTTGGTGATTGTTGCAACTAGCCAGGAACAATAGATAGTAACAGAAATAGAAGTCGAAGGAACAAGAATCTCCAAAAGTGACTATGTCTACTAGTATGAAGGAATAAGTGAGATTGTACTAGACCATCTACTAACCTTTTACCTTAATTCGTATTCTCAATAGTCTTTTAAGGTCATGTCATTGGTAAACTAAAGTTGCACCATGTTTTTTCTAATCATTTTTCTTCAATATTTCTTCAATATATCTTTATTTCAATTGAAATTATTTCTAGCCACTCTCACACCTCTGTGTTGAGATAATTATGCCTTTCCTCTTCACTAGGGTTGTTCAAAATAGAATCGTAACTGATAAGCCAACCGCAAAATTAATTTATTGGCTTATTGGTATTGTATTATCGAATTAATGATTGGTCAATAGATTAAAATTTTATAGTTAATGGTTTATTGATGCGGGGACGGATTACTTAATTTCCTTATTGGGTAAACTGTTAACCCGTTAAGAATCATCGTAGTTACATTTTTACCATAAGTATATTTATTAAGTAAATTTAAAGTGCTTGCACCCTCAAAATTTAGACTTTATATGTGTCTCACTGTGATTTACAATTACTGAATTACCAGCTTAAGTAGGGCTACAAAAAATATTTTGTTTGATGAGAAATCAATCTAAATTGTGAGTGAAAGTGAAAGTGAAAGAAGGGAGCATGAAATATTGAAATCAATACACCGCCCGATAACCATCCGTTAATTCCTAATCCGATACCAAACCAACCGATAGCTTAATGGTTGGCAAGCGGATTTGTATATTTAAAATTCGATATCTGATAAGTCAAACGCTTAAGCATAATTATCCATCCGATTTGTCCAATAAACAACCTTGCTCTTCACATGTTGTCCTCCATTAGATGTTTTTGTATCACCTAAAATTTTCATCAAGGCTAAATTTAAGTAACGGCAAGTTTCCTTTAGTTGGATATCATGATAAAGAGACTTTCCTCTCCATTATTTTTAAAGCAACAGTTTTCATACTTAGGGTTCATTTGGACATTATTGAACTTTGAAGTCCGATTTGAAATTAGATTGATTTAAAGCTAAAATTTTGTTTGAACATACAATTTGAATTTTTTAAATTGTATTATTTTTTTATAAACATAAATCCTTCATAATTTGTGAAAACTATCTCAATTTCTCCTCTTATACAATATTCTAATGTGTTGAATTAATAAATCACACGTCTCTATATTCCTTTTATAAATAAATATTTGCAAGTACACATTATTTCAAATTTTTAGATACGCATAATTTTACAAAGATTCATTGGTCCAATAAATCAACATTATCAATATTAACTATTCTTTGATAAAATATTCCTTCATGGTGTAGACAATCTCTTCATATGGAGTATAAGTTTTTTTTTTTTTTAAAATATAAGCTTATGAATCAAGTTTTTTATTTAAAAAGTTTTGTAATCACATTAAAATATTAAATCCTATTTTTTTTGAAGTATTTGAAATTATAGTTTTATAAACAAATGCTCATCTTAAATCAAACTTGAAATTAGATTTTCAAATTTTATGGCCAAACTTTCCTGGTATGAATCCTTGCCTTATAGGCGCTGTGCCTTGCAAAAACTCTTCTTTCATCTTATTTCATTTTATATGACAAGGTTATTATTAAAGATTCAAACAATTTTTCTTCATGACTTCTTCAATTATATTCCTAATTTATTTTAATTTTAAAAACCAACTAATTTGGAGTATTCGTAAGTTTCTAATGTTACCAAAGAATTTAAAATATTTATGTCTAGTCATATGCTTTGAATTAATTAAATAATCAACATTGTACTTCAAAATTTTCTCCTCGAAACATGAGAACAATTATTAAGAGAAAATGACAAAAATGATCCTTTGAGGGTACGGAATAATTTTTATTAGGTAAGGTTTTAAACTTTTTTCTATCACCTTTCATTCTTATCAAATATTTAACAATTTATGCTTATTAAATTTGATAGAAATAATGAAAAAAAAGGATTTATCTTTAAATATCAAGAAAGTCTTATTAAAAAAATGCAACATAGAGTTGCACTATAAAACAAAACAATATAAAAAGTTGCAAAAATTACACCTAAAAAAAATACACTAAATTTTGAAATAAATGAAAAATAACACAAAATATGAAAATTGACCTCTAAATTTGAGTTACGCTAATCCCCATAGTTACATCAAATCTAACTTCTTTTTTTTTAATGAATATTTGACGAAAATTAAAAATATTAACTTTTGACAAACTTTAACGTCTACTCGAACACTCACTATGTTAACTAGTGGGGTTAATATAGCAAAAATGGGTTAATTTAGCGGGTAATTACAATCCGACCCGACCCGACCTGACTTCGGATAAATTCAGAAGCAGTGTGTTTTGTTTCTCTATGGGGGTGAAAATGGCGGCATCATTCAGATGGGTGTTACAGCTACACAAGGACGTACCAAAAGCAGCAAGATTCTATTCAGAGGGCTTGGATTTCACCATTAATGTCTGTACCCATAGATGGGCTGAGCTCCAATCTGGGCCTCTCAAACTTGCTCTCATGCATTCATCAACGTATTTCTCTCTCTNCAACCAATGTAAATATTATTATTAACAAAAAAGCCACTTACAAGCTAAAAACACCATTCCTCCTTACCCCTGCTAAGGAGTGAGTGCGTACAAGGTCTCAAACTAAAACAAAACTAATTCTAGGTACATAAATTCTGCCAAAAACCTTTGTAGCATATTCACAGTCTACAAACAAGTGTTTATTAGTTTCCATCACTGTATCTTGGCATAAGCAACATTTACTGTCATCCACTTGTATCTTCATGTTCAATAACCTTTCTTTCGTGAGCAGTCTTTTTTGTGTTGCTAACCACATAGTAAACCTATGTTTTGGTAGTGAGACAGAGTTCCAGATTAACTCTGCATTTTCCATTTTTTCTCTTTGGCCCAGAAGTGCATGATATCCCCTGGTTATTGAGTATTCTCCACTAGTTGTGAGATTGAATTTTCCATTTGTATATTAATGCTGCATTTGGTCCTTTAGTGCTGTTATTTTCCTCCAATACCAACTGCTGTCAGTTGGGGCTTTATGATTCCAAACAGTTCCTGCTCTGATATACACCCCATGCACCCATTTCACCCATAGAGATTCTTTATTTACAACTATTTGCCATACCAGCTTGCCTACAGATGCAACATTCCATTTCCCACACCCTTTTATATTGAGACCTCCTTGTCTTTTTGGACAGCATAACTTTTCCCAAGACACCAGTGAAACTTTCTTTTTTTCACCACTTCTCCCCCACAAATAGTCCCTACATTTCTTGTCCACCTCCTTTACTACACTTTGAGGAAGTATAAATACTGAACCCCAAAAACTGTGAATGGAAAATAGCACAGCCAACACAATTTGAAGCCTCCCTGCATAGGAAAGTTGCTTTGCATAAGTGTTTTTAATCCTACTTGTAAGTTTATCCACAAGTTGATGGCATTCCATTTTACTCCATCTCTTTGAAGTGAGTGGGAGACCCAAGTACCTTATAGGGAAAGCACCTTTTGTAAATCCAGTTATACTCAACAGTTGCTTTTCAGCTAGCTCTATAAAATTTCAGAATTTTTATTCATTAAATGTGTTTCTTTCCCTTGCTAATTGTGCTTGAATACTCATCCAAAATTTTATTATTCAGAAAGATGTGTTGAAGTTGTCATTCTTTGGGTTTAAAAGTTAGGATCTTTTAGTGTTTCTCTACTTTCAAGCAGTTGATTGTTTGTTGATCAACATGTTATAATGTCCTCATTTTTGGCTTCTGTCATTAGGTAGTTTTGTATCTTATATTGAAAAGTGGTTTTCGACAATTATAATTCCCATTTCTCCTCATATCAAAATGGTGAGAGTATACATTTTTAATTTTTTGAT
>NW_026023449.1:0-263 GCF_019186545.1 Solanum stenotomum | reverse complement strand
CTTTAGGCAGTTTGGTTCCGTAGATCTCCAAAAAATACGCGGATTCAACAGAAAAATCGCCTGAAACGGACACCCGAGGCCCGAGTTATGGCCGTTTGAAGTTTCCTAAATTCAAAGCCACCTTCCACCTTTAAGATGCTGAATTTCAAACGGCCGTAACTTTCGGCTCGAACGTCCGTTTGACGCAATATTTTTTTTGAAACCTCGTATTTTTTCGATATCTATATGAAGAACTCATCGTCTTTGTCTGAATTTCCTTTTAT
>NW_026023448.1:0-484 GCF_019186545.1 Solanum stenotomum | reverse complement strand
TGGTGTAGGTTCCAGCAGCATTTCCTCACGACTCTTTTGATGCTTCTTACCCTTTCGGGCCTTCTTTCCACCATCCGGGCGGACGTTGGTGGTGTTAGCGGTGTTTACGTCCCCTTCGGTTGTCATTCCCTTAGTGCAAACCTTCACTCTAATACCACGTTGTCACGGACTTAGAGTCTCACTAATGCTCCGTGCGGCACTTGACAACTTACTCACGAATCTTTCACGATCTTGTAAGCTCAAGTAAGCCTTTTAAGACTAGATCGCTAAGAGAATGAAAAGGAAGACTTGGAGAATTTTGGAAGAAGACTTTTGTATTGCTTGGAGAATGCTTACAACTTGCTTGCTTAGATGGATTCTTGGTTGGATGGTTACAAATGAGAGGCCCCTTCTATTTATACAACTTCCTAAGGGCCTAAGTGCAAATAAAAATTACTTTACAAGTCCCTCTAATAAATACACTTTGGTCCCTCCCTAGAATCTT
>NW_026023447.1:10557-18745 GCF_019186545.1 Solanum stenotomum | reverse complement strand
TAACTTCTTTAATCCCTAGTAGATCAATAATATTGATGTAAAATGGGATTATCATCACAAGTAAGATTAGCCTGAACAAACACAACTATGCTGCCAAAACAGTGATTCTGGCCAGCCTAGTACCTCATGTCGCAACTTAGATTTGAAAAGGAAAACGGAAAAACTAGACTTTATAATCTTCATGAAAGATGTAGCTACACCTCTTAAGGTTGCAAACAAACAAGAATCACCGCAATATCTATTTTGTACAACAATATATACACAAAACACTAACAGTTGTTCATACAGAATTTAGATTTTCAAAATCTGGACAGAACTTGTCCTATGTTGCGTCCCATAGTTCGAATCCATAACAGCTAAATTAGAGTTTGACATAAACATAAGAGTTGTAGGTCTACGAATTAGCTTTCCAAATCATATTTATTCACCGTAAACTAAGTTCAATAGAAGGAGATATATACAAAATACCAAACACTACCCAGCTCAGAAACAGATTTCATCACTTACCAAAAAGAAGTGTGTGTTCTCGAATTCCAGCCAAAAAGGGCCAAGTTTTCTCT
The DNA here is from genome assembly GCF_019186545.1 of Solanum stenotomum. Taxonomy (NCBI): domain Eukaryota; kingdom Viridiplantae; phylum Streptophyta; class Magnoliopsida; order Solanales; family Solanaceae; genus Solanum; species Solanum stenotomum. The sequence continues at coordinate 18,185 of NW_026023447.1, read as the reverse complement.
TGTGATTTTGAAGAACAATATGTTAAGCTAAGGTTCTAATGATCTTAGACTTTAGGAAAACGAAATTAATTATAGGAGGTGCGAAAATATATAGTTACAAAGGTGATACTAATCACCTGTACAGATGTCACCAAAAGGGGCTGCCCAAACAAAAAGTTGGCTGCCCAAAAAGCATAAATATATAACTATATGTATATCCCTCACCTTCCTTTTAAAGTTGTACATAATTCTAATTAGGATATTACCTAAACACACCATCACAATCCCTTAAATTACGATTACAATTTATGTTAAGCAAGTTAGCAATTATCACAACATTTCAAGTTCTCTAAATGAGAATAAAACATATTGTAGTAATTAAGCAACGGTAAATCGACATGCGACACTTGGTTTATATTTAGGGGTGTTACAACATCAACTGCCACTTAAGTAACTGAATCACCTGTCATTTCATCAACAGCCACTTCATAAACTGCAACTTCATCAACTATATCACCTGCTACTTCATCAACTGCCACTTCATTAATTGCATCTGTAAGGTATTCATCAAATGTTGCAGAGTTTTCATTGAATGTTGCATTGTCTTAATCAATTGTTGTAATGTTTGCATGTACTGTATTACTTTGATAAAAATTATCAAATTATAAAAATAAATTATTTGACACTAACAATATATATATATATATATATACTAGTTTACCTTGCCCTTGTTGCCTTTTTTTTTCTTTTAAATTTTCCTTAATTTTTCATCTTGTACATAAGCAACAACTTCCATCATTGATTTCTCAAGTGATACAACACGCTCACACAAAGTTCCCATATTCCCATCACTAGAAGTACTCGGTACATTTTTTTGTCCACTCGCAACAAAACTCTCACATGGTTAGATAAGATTGTGATCATCTAAATATTCATCCTTTGTGCTCTCTACTCCTGAAGTGAGGACAATAAGATGTTTCAATTGGGCCTTCAAGGCATCGAAGACTATGTCCTTCACTTCGTACGTATATGTCTTAAATGTTTCCATTACATTCTTTTCCATTTCACGGACCATAAGGGTAAGGTATGGGTGCACAATTTTAAAAAATATATAAATATTACACAAAGTTCACTAATTAGAAAATATTGTTAGATAATAACAAATAAATGTTTACCTTCGTACTTCTTCCTTTGTACTTATTGGATCATCTTCAATTATATTATCACTCCTTAATGTGTGCCACCTAACAAAATGCGGAATGGGCAGAGGCGAATCCAAGGACTTCGCGGCGTAGTTTCCAAGATGTGGAAAAGCCTCATATATCCAAACCTAGAATCCATAGAACAACAAACAAACAAATAGAGTATATGAAGTACCACACAAATAAATAAGAGTACATCATAAATTGACTAAATGGTTGATAATATGTACTAGGGATGCTCATGGAAAGCCGTACAGAGCATACGATGCATTCTTCTTTTCAATATATATTCCCCCTTACTTCTTCAAATTTATTCGATTCTTTAGATAGGTCAATGTTAAATCAAAAGACTCTTTCCCCATGGATTATCTTTTGAAGAAATCTAAATCATCTGTCATCTTGATGTGGTTTGAATCCATAGTCTTAAATCAACATGGGCAAGCAGCATCGCTTGGATGAACCAAACTCAAGAGCACTTCAACTTCTACTTTTTTCTAAAAAAAGTTATACCCTTGATTAAACTCATCTACTTTGTACCAATAATGTTCTTATTCCTTGTGTAACATCTATAATTTTTTGAAGCTAAGGCCCAAATCATTCTATAACACCTCACAACTCTACTGTTAAAATTTGAATCATTCGTGTAAGATCTCAAACATCAAAAAGGGCTTAAGAGGGGCAACAAGCAAGTCCCCGAACGCAAAATGGACCATGGACCCTAGATGACACCTAGACGGCCCGTTTAGGGGTTAACAACCCATTTAGGACATGGTGGACAACCATCCAAGGCTGCCAAGGTGGTAGTCACCTAGACGGGACCGTAGACGGCCCGTGGTGACTTGTACAGTTCGTATAAGTCACTCATGAGCTTTTAAGTTTTGGTTTAACTTCAAACAATCATATCTCACAGCACATTATGAATTAAGTTGCTTATGAACTATCAAATTAAAGGTCCTTGACTCATCTTTCCAATGTCACCAAGTTTGCCTCATTTCAAGTTTGGAGTAAATCATTTTCCTTTTTTTTTAGTTAAGCCCTGTCGGGCAGGTGCAACTTGACGACCCACTAGTCGGGCCGTGAAGCATTGAACGTCCTGTGAAGCACTAAACGGCATGTGAAACTGCTCGTATTAGGCACCTTTTCAGTTTTAAAGTTGGGGTCTTTTTGTTCTTTCCCCTATGTCGCTTTTAACTCTATTCTAAGTCATTTTTGAGCTTTTTAACTGAGTAAATCATTTAACTAACTAGTTTTCATCAATCAAAACATCCAAGTAATTAGAAGTTATCTTCAGACTCACCTAGTGTCCTTTCCTCCAACAAGAAACCTAAAACCTTCAAATTAAAAATCCAATATACAAACAAAATCCTTCCTATCAAGAGCAAGCACCAAGATTCCAATATCAAAGATTTCCTCCAAAAAGTTAATGTTCCTCCTCAAGATCAAGATAAATTAAGTCTCCATCAAGGTTTCCATTCTAAAATCTTCACAATAAGGTATGTTAGACTATTCATAGTGTTGGACTAGTCCTTCCTCACGCCCTACATCTCAGTTCAGTCAGAAAGCATCACATCTAAAAGATCTATTCATAATTCTTGATATTTGAATTTGGTTGTTTAATAGTTGAGGTTTTGATTCCTCTATTTGCTTATGAATCTCATAATGTTGTTCATTTTTAGTATCACATAAACTCTACTGATTTAGTAAAGTTATTTTTTATATGAAAATTGCATGAAAGTTCCTCATATATAGATTTTGGGCTTGTAAGATAAGTTCATGAACGTACGTTTTAAAAGTGTAAGTTTTCAACGAAATCCTTGAAAAGAGAAGTAATTTTTTTCATATGTACTATGTGGCAGTCGAGAAAAAGAAAGAGAATGATTGATATTTTTGAAAAGTACGTCAATAAAGTACTAGTCCCTTTCTTTGTAAAGGGTGATTGAGCAAAGTGAAAAGTAAAGTAAAGTAATAGTCTCTTTCTTTGTAATAGGGTGATTGAGCATAAAGTATATTAAATATTTTGGGAGTAGTATCGAGCACCGAATTGGGTAAGATTTTATTATAACTCAAAAGTCCCTTAAAACTATGTAAGCAACATAGGATAGGATAGCACTGATTCTTCGTGTGACTCCTCACTACCTCAGAGAAGGCCTATTAGATGGATCCATAGGTGCAATATCATCATATACCCTGCCAAAGTATAGGATGACCCTTATGTCATGACCCAGGGGGTACCCGTTAGATGTAAAAGGCGTATAGAACATCGAAGGACTCCATACACGCCACTTAGCTGTCATAACATAAGAATATAACAATAAAGAGTAAATCACATTTGAAGTCATAAAAAGTTTTTCATAAAAGAAAGTGGAAGTCTAGACTTGTCTCAATATAGCCAACTATTACAATACTTGAATGAAATTGGGCCGAACCCATACATCATGTCCGAAAAGAGAAAGTACAAGAAGTGGAAACTAAAACAACAACTCAGTCCTCGGACCATGAGGACTCACCAAGCTCAGGAGAATGCCAGATCCAAGCTCTAGACACTAGAATGGAAACCCTGTCTGTCGGACCCTACATTGGGGAACAATGTAGGCAAAAGTATGCATTAGTACAAAAATGCACTAAGTATGATAACTATTCATAAAACATTTAAAACATGCTAAAAGGTTCATTTAATTTCAAAGCATGCAATTTGCCAAGTTTAAACATCATATGAGATATTAAAGGTCATAAGTCATAATCATGAATAAAGTAAATCAAAATCATCTTTAAAACATTTGAACTCATATACAAAGCTTCTTAAGTAACCATAGTTCATTAATCATGTTCTTATTGTGGGAAGAAAAGCCTTAACCGACATAGAGACCATGTGAGCTAAAACATGATCACCCAGTGTCTCCCACACCGAAAAGGGTTGTTTTACTTGCCTAAGGTAAAACAATGAACTCTTAGCTTATAGTTTATGGGATACAAAGATTGCTACTAGAAACTCGACCTCTACTCACAGGAGAGTTTCTATCTCATTTGACCTCTTCTAGAAACCCAACCTCAACTAACGTGGAAGCTTCCATCTCATTGTCAATATCCACTCGGTGCTATGCATAATTCCCACGGAATACTTACTGAGTCTTACTTAACTCATGTCTCATGGAAGGATATCCTTGACAACCAATCCAAGTTAGTTCATTTGGATTGCTCTTGTTCGTTGATTCAATTAGGTGAGAATATCTTTTCAACCTAAGTATCCCTTTCTATATGAGAAAACCATTCACATCATGGTTGTAAATGTTTCATGAGAATGACCTTTCAACAACACAACAAGACAATCAACATTGGAACTTTACTCTCAAAGCACCTTTAAAGCATTTATATATGTTTTATATGATCATGTATAAACTCACACTTTTCCCTTCCAAGGTTCGAAGCCATTATCAATCACCAATTCTAGAATTTAAGCATTAGATAGGGATTTTATATAAACTTCATGCAATTCAATTACTTCATTTTCACAATCAACAACCTAACCTATGAGATCACATTTCGGAAAACATGGGGGTTTGCATGGGTTCTTAAGGGAAACATCATAAAAGCATTGTAGATCATCAATTCATGCATATTTTGATATAATTAAGCCATTAAAATCAGTAAATCAAAGAACCCATGGTGAATGAAGAAAACCCTTGCTAATTGGGGGAATTCTACCATTTGAAATAGAGGAATTTGGGGATCCATGGGTGAAAGGAACCCATGGATGAAAGCTATCACACCTCAAGTCCAATTGCCTATGATCAATGGGGAATCTAGCTCATTAGCTTCAAACCGTAGTTGAATCTTCTTCTTCTTCTTCAAGTTGTAGAGAGAGAATATTTGAGAGGATTTGGGCCTTTCTTTTGGGAATTGGAAGAATGAGTTAAGATGGGGTGAATTTGGGGTTTAAAGCACTACTAAAAAAATAGTGAATACCGACCTAAAAATTTCCGACCTCAAATGGAGGTCGGTATTTACAAGTACTCGGTTTTTATGCAAAATAAAGCGGTCCCGGAAAAAATAAATTACAATAAAAACCAACCTCTTGATGTCGGTATTAAAAAAATAAATCTCAATTAAATATAAAAAATAAATAATACCGACTTCCGTATGTTAGTAAAATTTAATAGTATGTAAAAATAAATTAATATAAAATACCGACCTCATGAGGTCGGTATTTTTTATATTTAATTGAGAAAATAATACCGACATCAAGAGGTCGGTTTTTATTTCTGGGAAAAATTCCGACCTCCTGAGTTCGGAATTTGGTTATTTTGCATAAAAACCAACTTCTTGATGTTGATTATAATACCGACTTCAGAATGTCGGTAAAATTAAATAGTATGTAATTAAAATACTGACCTCATGAGGTCGGTATTTTTTCTAATTACTATTAATTAAAGTGGCATCCGGAGGTCGGTATTTTTATTTCATCTATTACTTTTAAAAGCGACATCCGGAGGTCGGTTTGTTAATTTTGTATACTATGATTTATATGAAAACGGACAACAAGTAGTCGGTTTTTATGCAAAATAAAGCGGGAAAACCAAATTCCGACCTCAGGAGGTCGGAATTTTTCCCAGAAAATGAATTACAATAAAAACCGACCTCTTGATGTCGGTATTATGAGAAATCGTCTTCCAAAAGACGATTTTGTGTAAAATAAAAAATAAAAAAATTATAATACTGACTTCCGGAAGTCGGTAAAATTAAATAGTATGTAATAAATTATTCCAAATGACGGTTTTATACAAGTTAAAAAATAATTTAATATAAAATAGTGACCTCCCGATGTCAATAATATTTAATTAACATAATTACATTTTAATGTGATACCGACCCATGACGTCGATATTTTTTATTAAATCTAATTACTTTTAATAAAACCGACATCCAGAGCTCGGTTTGTTTAAAATATTCCTATTAATAATCTTAATTTTGCTATTGTGCATAATACTAAAATTTGATTTTACACCTACAATTAATTGTTCAAAAAGTGTAACAATTTTGTATACTTTTATAAATAAAAAGTTAGAATTTGTGGGATAAATAAAAAAATATCTATAATCCATATTTAGAGTATGAAACTACGTTGATATGAATTAGGAGATAATTATACTTATATTTCAAGAGTAATGTACAAATTCTATCAATCTGTCGTCTAATCATGAACTTAATATCTGATGTCATGATGTAGAGGTGAAGAGCTAACATATAATCCATTCGAGTATGAAATGCGAGATAGTATTATTATGTACGTTCGATCTAATTGAATGAATGTTAAGTGTAGTGATCACCTTCTAATTATGATGACATGTATACGATAAATATATATTTTAACTACACATCAACAGAAGTTTAATTTTATATATATATATATATTTGATATTGATAAACTTTTGTTGATCAATAAAATTAAATTTATATAATTAGGAGTTATATAATTTAAATTTATAAAATTAATATGATCGATAAATTAAATTTATTAAATTAAACTTCTGTTGATGTGTAGTTAAATTTTATATATATATATATATATATATATATATACACGTTGATTAATTATATACTCCTCGGGTAGTTTAACAAATCAAGTCTTATATACTAGTGGTTTAGATATGAAATACATTATCAATTAAAGAAATACCGATGATCAATTCAAGGAGATTTATATATTAAATTTGATATTGATAAACTTTTGTTGATCAATAAAATTAAATTTATCAAATTAAACTTCTGTTGATGTGTAGTTAAATTATATATATCTATACTACCTTAAAAGCATGAACTCCCAAACATGAATGTTGAATTACTATACTACCCCCAATTAAAAATACTGAATTTATTTAATTATGTTATAGTAAAAGTTGATACATTTTCACATTAATGGATTGTGACTTTTTCGATGAGTTGTGACTTTTCCAAAGGGTTGTGACTTTTTTGATAACTATATAAAAATGATAAGAAAATAGTGATTGATTATAAAATGATCTTAAATAAAATTAAAGATTCTATAAATAATACTTTAAAGTTTATTCATCTTTTAATTTTTAAATAAAAAGTTTAATGTTGTATATCACTATAGAACATCTATAAGTTACTAGATACTCTCATAAGACAACATCTATATGATATGTATGTGGCAAAATAAAGGATAATTTTCTTTAGAACTAATAATTGACGTAATATATTTTTCTCTATAACATTCTACTTAAAAAAGTATTGACATTCACTATATAAGTAAACTTTTTATTTTTGTAAAATTACATCTATATCATAGTATTACTCAAATATTAATTAAATAATAATATTTTGTAAAAGATATATCATGTTTAGAGATAAAATATTAAAATATTTATGACAATCGTTGTTAGTGTCATGCACATATTAAATTTCAAGTATTAATATCTAAGAGAATAA
>NW_026023447.1:0-10422 GCF_019186545.1 Solanum stenotomum | reverse complement strand
TATATATATATATATATACTCCTCGAGTAGATTAACAAATCAAGTCTTATATACTAGTGGTTTAGATATGAAATACATTATCAATTAAAGAAATACCGATGATAAATTCAAGGAGATTTATATTTTAAATTTGATATTGATAAACTTTTGTTGATCAATAAAATTAAATTTATATAATTTAAATTTATAAAATTAACTTGATCGATAAATTAAATTTATTAAATTAAACTTCTATTGATGTGTAGTTAAATTATATATATATAGGTATATGTATGTTTAATTAATAAATCAACCTCAAGAGCTGAGTTTATATTAAAATAAATTAATTAATACCGACCTAAAGAGGTCGGTGTATTTAAATTATTATTTTATTTAAATAATATCAACTTCACGATGTTGGTATTTATTAAATATTTTTAAATATAGATAATTATTTTAAAAAATACCGACATCCCATGGTTGGTAAATTAAACAATTCTCTTAAAAAAAGAATGATAATATCAAGTCTTACTCCTAAGTGAAATCTCACTACCCACCCTCGACCCACCCCCATCGGCACCCATACCCACACATCCTCGACCGGCGCAACGCCACCATCCCCAGCCGGCGCCACGCCACGCCACCATCGCAGCAGCAGAGGAAGGTCGCGCACAGCTGCAGAGGGTGTGTAGCTACAGAGGAAGGTCGCACCGCCTCCATCCCGACCGGCGCCGCCTCCATATCAGCTTTCTCAGTTCGCGCCACCATCCCCGACCTTCTTACTCAAGGTGAATTGTTAGAACCTCCATAAAAGATTACTTTTGTTTCTATTTAGTTGAAGTATCTCAAAATTAAAGTACTAATATACTTAGTTTGATTGATTGTTAGTTAGTAAGTGAATGATTTAGGGTTTTTGATTGTTAGTTTGAATTAGGGATTATTTGATTGTTAGTTTGTGTTTGTTGATTGTGAATTGAAAATTTTAAAGTTACGGTTAGTTTGAATTAGGGTATCTTAGGATTTGTTTGAAAATCGGTATTTCTTGAGTTAATTAGTTTGATTTTGGAATTGTTAGATTAGATTTAATTAGGGTATTTAAGGAGTTGTTTGAATTTGGGTATTATTTGAGTTAGTTTGAATTATTATTGAGATTTTAGGACTAATAGTTTGAATTTGGGATTAGGAATAGCTAGCTAATTTTAATTTAGGATTTTAGCACTAGTTAGATTTTGGGATTTTAGGGCTAGTTTGAATATGTGATTTTAAGACTAGTTTAAATTTTGAATTTAGGACTAGTTTGAATTATTATTGAGATTTTAGGACTACTAATAGTTTGAATTTAGGATTTTAGCACTATAGTTTAATTTTTGAATTCTAGGAGTACTTTCAATTTGTGATTTTAAGGCTAATTTGAATTTGGAATTTAGGACTAACAGTTTGAATTATATTTGATATTTTAGGACTAATTAATAGTTTGAAGTTGGGACACTAGCTAGCTAGTTTGAATTTAGAATTTTAGGGATTTGAATTACAACTTAATTAGAACTTATAATTAATTATAACTTGAATTTACTATAAATTGAACTTAATTAGGAATATGAACTTGAAATTAGAACTTGAACTTGGAACTAATTAGCTTGAATATATAACTAATTAAGTTTAGAAACTAGATATGAACTTGAATTGAAACTTGAACTTATTAAAACTTGAATATATATATATATATATATAAACTAATATTCTTGGATATGAAGTTTATATTTAGCTAATTTAAGAACTTTTCCTGCTAGGCAACCGAGGAAGCTCAACATGTAAAAAAGTTGATACAAGACTATATTGCTTCTTTCATCAAAGTTGGAGATAAGGTTGGTGCTTCTAAATTTCTTAAGTTCAAGTACAATTGTTTTGAATAATGTGTTTGTGTCCATCTAGTATTAATACTTAGCTTTAATTTTGTGATAATTTTTTTTGTGTCCATTGAGTGTTTATTAAGCATAATTACCAACACTAGTTGATCCTATTGATGACAAAATTGATTTTCTTTCAAGATCGATTTGTGTTCATCTAGTGTTGACACTTAGCTTTAAATTTAGAAATAATATATTTGTTGAGCATAATTACCATCACTAGTTGATCCTATTGACGACAAAAATGATTTTCTTGCAAGATCGATTTGTGTCCATCTAGTGTTGATATTAAGCTTTAATTTAGGAATAATGTGTTTGTTAAGCATAAGTATCAACACTAGTTGATCCTATTGATGACAAAATTGATTTTCTTGCAAGATCGATTTGTGGTCATCTAGTGTTGACACTTAGCTTTAAATTAAGAAATAATATATTTGTTGAGCATAAGTACCAACACTAGTTGATCCTATTGATGACAAAATTGATTTTCTTGCAAGATCGATTTGTGTCCATTAGTGTTGATATTAAGCTTTAATTTAGGAATAATGTGTTTGTTAAGCATAAGTACCAACACTAGTTGATCCTATTGATGACAAAATTGATTTTGTCACAACCCGATTTACCAAGTCATAATGGCACCTACTATAACCCTCCAGCTGGTAAGCCAACCCGTAACCCGGAACAACAAGTAATGGGTCTGAGGGTAGAAATTAAACAAGAGTAGGCAAATAACAATATAAACAGGCGGACACAAACCAAAAACATATATACAAATAAAGATCCCTCCCAGAACCTGGAAGTCACTAGTACAGAGCTACTACAAAATGAGTACAAGTCCCAAAACTGGACAACAGAGACNTATATTTGTTAAGCATAAGTACCAACACTAGTTGATCCTATTGATGACAAAATTGATTTTCTTGCAAGATCGATTTGTGTCAATCTAGTGTTGACACTTAGCTTTAAATTTAGAAATAATATATTCGTTAAGCATAAGTACCAACACTAGTTGATCCTATAGATGATAAAATTGATTTAGTTGTTGGAATTAAGTCAAAACTAAACTAGGTAAAGTTAAAGAGTTGTTATGTTGTTTAAATAAGTTAAAATAAATAATGTGGTTTAGTTAGTGAATTTAGTTGTTGGAATTAAGTCAAAACTAAAGTAGTTAACGTTAAAAAGTTGTTAAGTTGTTTAAGTAAGTTAAAGTAAATAATGTGGGTTAGTTAGTGAATTTAGTTGTTGGAATTAAGTCAAAACTAATGTAGTTAAAGTTAAAAAATTGTTAAGTTATTTAAATAAGTTAAAATAAATAATGTCGTTTAGTTAGTGGATTTAGTTGTTGGAATTAAGTTAACACTAAACTAGTTAATGTTAAAAAGTTGTTAAGTTGTTTAAATAAGTTAAAATAAATAATGTGGGTTAGTTAGTGAATTTAGTTGTTGGAATTATGTCAAAACTAAACTAGTTAAAGTTAAAAAGTTGTTCAGTTGTTTAAATAAGTTAAAATAAATAATGTTGTTTAGTTAGTGAATTTAGTTGTTGGAATTAAGTCAAAACTAATGTAGTTGAAATTAAAAAGTTGTTAAGTTGTTTAAATAAGTTAAAATAAATAATCTCATTTTTGAATCAAGAAATATTCTTCCTCCATTTCCGGCCAGCAGTGATGGATCTGATCAGGAGGGTGATGAGAATGATAAGTCTGATAAGGAAAGTGAGGGTGATGAGAATGGTAAGTCTGATAAGGAGGGTGAGGGTGATGAGGATTAGTTGTATCTATTTGACATTTTAGACTTCTATATTTTTGGAATTGTTTAATTTGATCGTATTTTAGTTTATTTTGAAGTAGGATGAAGTTTATTTTGAAATAGTTTAATGTATATGTTGAAAATATTGTGTTGTTTTGGTTGGATGAAGTTTATTTGGCTTTGGGTTGTTTTGGTATAAATATGCAGGTGGGCAACTAAAAATTGCAGCAATTTGCTGCCTGTTTTGTAGCAGAAAATCAGCCTCCGGAAGTCAGAATTTCAAAAATAGAAAATAAAAATACCGACCTCCGGAGGTCAGAATTCCAAAACTAAAGAATAAAAATACAAAACCTCCGGAGGTCAAAATTTCAAAAATACAAAAATAAAAATACCGACCTCCGGAGGTTAGAATTTCAACATTACAAAATAAAAATACTGACCTCCGGAGGTCAGAATTTGAAAAATACAAAAATAAAAATACCGACCTCCGTAGGTCATAATTTCAACATTACAAAAATAAAAATACTGACCTCCGGAGGTCAGAATTTCAACATTACAGAAATAAAAATATCGACCTCCGGAGGTAAGAATTTCAACATTACTAAAAAAAAATACCGACCTCCGGAGGTCAGAATTTCAACATTACAAAAATAAAAATACCGACCTTCGGATGTCAGAATTTCAACATTACAAAAATAAAAATACCGACCTCCGGAGGTCAGAATCTCAAAATGCAAATATAAAAATACCGACCTCCAGAGGTCTTAAAAATGAATATTCCGACATAAAATAAAAACTGGCCTCAAGAGGTCAGTAAATACCGACCTCCAGAGGTCGTTAAAGAATAGCGACCAAGCTTTTTCCGACCTAAGCTGGGATGTCAGTTTTAGGTCGGTATTTCAGGGAATACCGACCTCCGGAGGTCTGTATTTGTATAGGGGTTCTAAATGAAGGCAAAACGACACCACTTCAATTTAATTAAAATTAAAAAAGACCCTCAAGTCCTTAGAATAACTGCCAAGACCTGACCCATGAGACCACGATCGATGGACCGTGTTTCATTGATTAGAGGCCCTGAATTTGAGCCTTGGACCTACGGGACCCAAACCATGGGCCGTTGACCAAGACTCGGTTCGTAGGTCCCTTCTGTGACTCATGGCTGGACCATTTTTGAGTCCTGAATGACGGACCCTGGTCGATGGACTTTGGTTTATCCCACGGACCATCTTGGTGGATCGTCGTTCAGGATCAGAAAGTTTGAATTCTGGGCATCCCAACCAAGAACCACACCTACAGTCTGTGTTCCATTTCACGGGCCAGCGTGGCTTGGATACACCAGTTCCTGGATAGCTGTTACATGACATTTTTGAATACGGTGTGTTACAATATCTCCCCCGTGGGACTATTAGTCCTCGAATGAGATTTAAACTGGATATATAAGGACGGGAGAGAAACTAACAGCCTAACCTAATCAAGGAAACACATACTATCAAGGAGAAACAATCAACTCCAAGTTGAAACGCTCTCAAAACATCACAAGAAGGGTAAACTAACTCTATTAGCCCAATATGCATGCAACATTGAAATAATGCACAATACAAGGGAGGAAAGACCAACTTCAACTTAAACATATTCAACGCATTACAAGGAAGTAGGAACTACATCTCACAACCCATTATGCAAGAAATCTTAACATTTCTCATGTTCATATGAGGAACTACCTTCTCCAAGCTTTAATGCATACTCAACAATTATCATGGAGTCTAAATGCAATTTACTCTCAACAACCATATTAAACATGTTCATCAATTCATCACATGAAGTCAATAGTCAACTCGTACTCAAAGCACAACAACATGAGGGACATCGGTCATAAAAACTCATTTTCTTTCTAAACATAAGCTTTTTCATGAACATGAATAAACATAAGGAAATCATGGAAATACATAAATCACACATGACTCCTAAACAAGAAAACTCAAGAGGAACTCATTACCTCAAGTTGGAATAGGGGAGGAAGGAAAAAGATGAGGATATCGGGACTTCATGTTGGCCTCTGCTTCCTGAGTAGCACCCTCAACTAAGTGATTCCTCCACAATACCTTCACGGAGGCAAGTTTCTTATTTTTCAACCTCTTGACTTGCCGGTCTAAAATTTCAATCGGTACCTCTTCATAAGAAAGATTCTCTTTATTATCTAAACCCTCTAAGGGAACTATGGTTGATGGATCCCCAACACATTTCTTCAACATTGAGACATGGAACACCTGATGCACCAACGCCAACTCATTTGGCAAATCTAGCTCATATGCAACCTTGCTGACACGCCTCAAAATCTTATAAGGACCCACAAAATGAGGACTAAGTTTCCCCTTCTTCCCAAATCTCATAACACTCTTCATGGGTGAGATCTTCAAATAAACACAATCATTCACCTCGAACTCGAGATCTCTCCTCCAAACATCGGCATAGGACTTTTGCAGACTTTGGCCAGTGCTCAACCTCTCTCCAATAACCCGAATCTTCTCAATGGCATCATGCACCAATTTCGGACCTTGAAGAGCAACTTCTCCCACTTCAAACCATCCTATAGGAGACCCACTTCTCCTACCATAGAGATATTCAAAGGGAGCCATGTTGATACTCGAATGATAACTGTTATTATAAGTAAACTCAACTAACAACATATGGTCATCCCAATTGCCCTTAAAATCTATCACGCATGCCCTCAAGATGTCTTCCAAAGTCTGAATGGTGCATTCCGCTTGACCATCCGTTTGAGGGTGAAAAGTTGTGCTAAGCTTCACCTTGGTACCTAGCCCCTTTTGAAAGACTTCAAAAACTGTGAAGTAAATTGGGTACCTCAATCCGAAATTATAGACAAGGGTACTTAATGTAACCTTACTATCTCCCTCGAAAACAATTTAGCATAGTATTCTGTCGAGTAGGACACCTTGACGACAATGAAATGAGCAAACTTAGTCATCCGGTCCACTATTACCCATATCGAGTCATGTTGCCGACGAGTATTTGGCAAGCCCACAATAAAATCCATGTTCACATCTTCCCACTTCCAAGTAGGAACAACAATATCTTGTGACAAGCTTCCTGGACTTTGGTGCTAAACCTTTACTTGGTGACAATTAGGACACTTGTCCACAAATCCCGCGATATCTTTCTTCATCCCATTCCATCTATAGACTTCCCGTAGGTCACGGTACATCTTAGTGGCTCCCGGGTGAATAAAATACCGAGAACTATGGGCTTCTTCTAAAATTTGCTCCCTCAAGCCGTCAACATTTGGGACACATAACCTACCTTGATACCTTAATACCCCATCTCCCCCTTGGGAGAAAGCCTCAACAGACTTCTCAAGTACCGCCTCTTTCAACTCAACCAAGATAGGATCAATACTTTTCTTAGACTTCACATCCATCACAAAGGAAGATTCAGAACCATTATGGACCATGACACCACCCTTGGTGGAATCTACTACTCGGGCACCAAGTCGGGAAAACTTATGAGCATCACGAACCAATTCTTTCTTCTCTTCATCTACATGAGCCACACTACCCATCGATAATCTACTAAGACCATACGCTACCACATAAGCTTTATCGAGGTGATAAAGAACACTCATGTCATAATCTTTCAATAACTCAAGCCACCATCTTTGACGAATATTATTGTAGACTCTTATGATTGCTAAAAACATCAACATGGACCCCATACAAATAATGCCTCCATATCTTTAAGGCAAAAACTACTACCGCTAACTCAAGATTATGGGTAGGATAATTCTTCTTGTGGAATTTAAGTTGCCTTGAAGAATAGGCAATAACCTTACCATTTTGCATAAGCACACTTCCCAACCCAACTCTAGAGGCATCACAATACACCACAAAACCATCCGTACCTTCTGGTAAGGTCAACACCGAAGCAGAAGTAAGTCTATCTTTCAATTCTTGGAAACTTTTCTCACAAGCTTTCGACCACACAAACTTAGCCTTGTTTTGAGTCAAAGCTGTCAAAGGAGAAGCAATGGAAGAAAATCCTTCGAAAAACTTTCTATAGTAAACGGCCAAACCCAAAAAGCTTCTAATGTCAGAAGGAGTTAGAGGTCTAGGCCAACTCTTGACCTCATCCATATTTTTATGATCTACCTCAATACCCTTGCTTGAAAAAATATGACCAAGGAAAGCTACAGACCATAACAAAAATTCACACTTGCTAAATTATGCAAAAAATTGTTGGTCCTTAAGAACTTGCAACACAATTCTCAAATGGTCAACATGCTTATTTTCACTCCTTGAATAGATCAAAATATCATCGATAAACACATCACAAACATGTCAAAGTATTGCCTAAACACTCTATTCATCATGTCTATAAACACCGTCGGAGCATTAGCCAACCCAAACAACATTGCCATAAAATCATAATGACCATACCAGGTTCTGAAGGCCGTCTTTGGAATATCATCCCTTCTCACGCTCGATTGGTGATAACCCGAACGAAGAAAAATCTTAGAGAAATAGTTATCTTCATGAAGTTGGTCAAACAAGTCATTGATTCTTGAAAAAGGATACTTATTCTTGATGGTCACTTTATTCAATTGACGATAATCAATGCACATTCATAGAGACCCGTATTTATTTCTAACAAATAACACGGGAGAACCCCATGGAGAGATACTCGGTCGGATGAAACCCTTATCCAACAAATCCTTTAGTTGCTCTTTCAACTCTTTCAACTCTGCCGGAGCCATTCTATAAGGAGGGATAGAGATAGGTTGCGTATCCGGTAGAAGGTCAATACAAAAATCTATTTCCCGCTAGGGAGGAATACCGGGTAAATCATCGGGGAAAACTTCTAGGATCTTATTAACTACCGGAACTGACTCTAGAGAGGGGGTTTCAGAATCCACACCCCTTACCCTAACAAGATGGTAAATATACCCTTTTGAGATCATTTTCCTAGCTTTAATACAAAAGACAACTTGACCTCTAGGCATAGAATTTCCCCCCTTCCATTCAAGGATAAGCTCATTTGGAAATTGAAATCTAACCACCCGCGTCCTACAATCAATAAAGGCATAACAAGCATGCAACCAACCCATACCAATAATCACATCGAAGTCTAACATGTCTAGCTCTACCAAGTCCACCAAATTAATCCTATGGGTTAAGGAAATGGGACATCTCCTATAGACCCTCTTAGCCACCACAGACTCGCTAATAGTGGTAGAGACATAAAAAGGTTCTAAGAGCACTTTCGGGGGAATATGAAATCTCATCGCCACATAAAGTGTCACAAAAGATAAAGTAGAACCGGAATTTAACAAAGCATATACATCATGATGAAAAACTTGTAACATACCGGTGACTACATCCGAGGAGCTCTCTTGGTCACATCAGGTTTGATGAGCATAAAAGCGGTTCTGCTTTGGGGCATTGGAGTTTGAACCGCTTGGAGGAGATTGCTTGCTTTCCCTTCCCTTTGCCGCAAGCATGGAGCAATCTCTCATTTTGTGTCCACTCTTCCCGCAACTGTAACATCCCTCGATGCCGGCTAGGCACTTACCATCATGTTTCTTTCCACATTTGGCACATGTAGATCTACTAAAAGAAGAACCACATTCATTTCCTCCTTGAGGTTTAGGGTTAGATAGCCTTTCATTATTAGACTTAAGAGGAACACTATATTAATCTTCATCGGAAAACCTTTTTCAAAATCTAGGTCAACCTTGTCCATCGGACATTGTATTAGAGAAGTTTCCATCACCGGTCCAGACCTTGTTACCTCCCTAATCTTCTCCCTAAGTTTTGATTCCTCAATTTGTTAAGCATACACCATAAGACGTGAGATATTCATATCATGAAGGAGCATTGCCATACGACACTCTTTTTCAACCAAGTCAAACACACTAGATATAAACCTACTCATCTTAGCACTTGAGTACGCCATCATAGTTGAAGCATATTTGGAGAATCGGGTGAACTTTAGAGCATACTCCTTAACACTCATACTTCCTTGACAAAGGTTGATGAACTATTGTACCTTTGCCTCCCTCAACTCGAGGGGGAAGAACCTATCAAGAAGTACTGATTTAAATAACTACCATTCTATCGAGCCCGCTCCTATGGGTCTCTCTCCCTTCCACTGATCATGCCACACTTGAGCCACATCTTTTAGTTGGTAGGCGGCTAACTCCTCCTTCTCTTCCGTAGACACCCCCATAATAGCAAGTACTTTATAAACCTCATCGATAAAACTTTGAGGGTCCTCTCCCACTTTCGAGCTATTAAATTCCGGAGGGTTCCTTTGTGCAAACTCCCTCACCCTTGAAGAAGCTGAATTCACATTAGGATTCACCAGAGTTACAACCTCTCTATTGATTTGAGCCGTCACGGCTAGAGCCAAAATTTAGATAGTCGACCTAAAATCCGCATGTGTCACATTCTCAATGAAAGGATCTATCGGATCTTGGGGAACTTGAGGAGGAGTTCCTTGATTCACATTGTCATCTTCAATCCTTCTAGCATCAGCCCTTCATGTATTCATATCCTGAAGACACAAGAGAAGTATTATGAGAGAGAAATCTTTTAGAGTTACACTCTAAGGCATGACTTAAGAGTAATGAAGAAGAAAAAATCATGTAGCCTCTCATTCATAAGTGTGGCGCGCTTCACACTAATGAACAAAAGTCTACTAGACGTGGCTTATTAGATGTCATCCAAAAATCATTCTAAACCTCGTGCTCTAATTACCAAGTTTGTCACGACCTA
>NW_026023446.1:52349-68459 GCF_019186545.1 Solanum stenotomum | reverse complement strand
TCGCCTTAGAATATCGAGATGAATAAAAATATCAAAATTTCACATTTTTTCGTGACTGCACGAAAAATATCAAAAATTTCAATTCGTAAACGTCAGAAAAATATAAAAATCAAGAAAAAGAAATAAAAACACCTCAAAAAATTTCCGAATCGCACCTGTCGCCTTAGAATGTCGATACGAATAAAATATCCAAATTTCACATTTTCTCATGACTGCCAGAAAAATATCAAAAAATTTAATTCATTAATGTCCGAAAAATATAAAAATCAAGCAAAAGACATAAAAATAACTCAAAAAATTCCTGAATCGCACCTGTCATCTTAAAAGATCAATACAAATAAAATATCAAAATTTCATATTTTTTCGTGACTACCCGAAAAATATCAAAGATTTTAATTCGTAAACGTCCGAAAAATATAAAAATCAAGAAAAAGAAATCAAAACACCTCAAAAAATTCCCAAATCGCACCTGTCGCCTTAGAATATCGATACGAATAAAATATAAATATTTCACATATTTCGTGACTGCCCAAAAAATATCAAAAAATTTAATTCGTAAAAGTCCGAAAAAATATAAAAATCATTAAAAAAAATAAAAACACCTCAAAAATTATTCGCATCGCACCTATTTCCTTACAATATCGATACGAATAAAATATCAAATTTTCACATTTTTTTTGTGACTGCGTGAAAAAAATATCAAAATATGTAATTCGTAAATGTTCGGAAAATATAAAAATCAAGAAAATGACATAAAAATAATTCAAAAAAATCTTGAATCGCACCAGTCACCTTAGAATATCGATATGGATAAAATATTAAAATTTCACGTTATTTTCGTGACTGCACAAAAATATCAAAAAAAATTATTCGTACACGTCCGAAAAATATAAAAATCAAGAAAAAGACATAAAAGCACCTCAAAAAATTCCTAAATCGCATCAGTCACCTAGAATATCGATACTACTAAAATATTAAAATTTCACAATTTTTCGTGACTTCCCGAATAAAATAAAAAAATTTAATTCATAAACGTCCGAAAGTTTTTTAATATCAAGAAAAAGACATAAAAACACCTCAAAAAATTCTCGAATCGCAACTATCACCTTAAAATCTTGATATGAATAATATATCAAAATTTTACATTTTTTTGTGACCCCCCTGAAAAATAACAAAAATTATAATTCGTAAACGTTCGAAAATTATAAAATCAAGAAAAAGACATAAAAACACCTCAAAAAATTCCTAAATCGCGCCACTCACTTTAGAAAATTGATACGAATAAAATAACAAAATTTCTTATTTTTTCGTGACTGCCCGAAAAATATTAAAAATTTAAATTCGTAAACGTCCGAAAAATATAAAAATCAAGAGAAAGACGTAAAAACTCCTCAAAAAATTCCTGAATTGCATTAATCAGCTTAGAATATCGATAAGAATAAAATATCAAAATTTAATATTTTTCGTGTCTGTCCGAAAAATTATCAAAATATTTAATTCATAAAAGATTGAAAAATATAAAAATCAAGAAAAAGATATAAAAACACCTCAAAAAATTCCCAAATCGCATCTTTAACCTTAGAATATCGATACGAATAAAATATCAAAATTTCATATTTTCTCGTGACTGTGTGAAAAATATAAAAAAATCTAATTCGTAAACGTCCGAAAAATATAAGAGTCAAGAAAAAGTCATAAAAACACCTCAAAAAATTCCCGATTCGCACCTGTCAGCTTAAAATATCGATACGAATAAACTATCAATTTTTCACATTTTTTCATGACGGCTCAAAACATATCAAAATATTTAATTCGTAAACGTTCAAAAAATATAAAATCAAGAAAAAGACATTAAAATATCTCAAAAAAATCTCGAATCACATCAGTCATTTTAGAGTATCGATACGAATAGAATATCATTTCACATTTTTTCGTGACTGTCCGAAAAATATCAAAACTTTAAATTCGTAAACGTACGAAAGATATAAAAATCAAGAAAAAAAAATTAAAACACCTCAAAAAATTCCAAAATCGCACCAGTCACCTTAAAATATCGATATGAATAGAATATCAAAACTTCACATTTTTTCGTGACTATTCAAAAAATATAATAAATTTTAATTTGTAAACGTCTGAAAAATATAAAAATCAAGATAAAGACATAAAAACACCTCAAAAAATTCTTGAATCTCAACAGTCACAAAGAATATTAAAAGATATGTGTACTCTTTTACCTTCACTAGGATTTTTTCCCACAGGTTTTTTTTTGTAACACCCCGTATTCTACATGTACTAGTTCTATTTATATGACGCTTAAAATTTTTCTTGTGGTATAGTTATGGACTCGGTTTCCTATGCAACTAGTGACAATAGAATAAATTTAAAGTGACCTGTTCATAGATTTTAATGTGACCCAATTAAGTTGAAGTCAAAGGAAGTATTTAAACTTGAGATCATAAGGTGGTATTTTAGTCTAAAATTTAAAGTGACATAGTGTATATAAGTTTTAAGTTAAGTTAAAGGT
The DNA here is from genome assembly GCF_019186545.1 of Solanum stenotomum. Lineage (NCBI taxonomy): Eukaryota > Viridiplantae > Streptophyta > Magnoliopsida > Solanales > Solanaceae > Solanum > Solanum stenotomum. The sequence continues at coordinate 65,935 of NW_026023446.1, read as the reverse complement.
ATTAAGGTCTAGAAATGGAATAAAATATTGAGGTGCTTGCTTGACTTCACTAAGCTAGTAGATGACAAGTAGGTGCATCACCTACTCTGACTTATAGACCATCCCAAAGGACCAAGTAGGTGCATCACCTACTAAGACTCTTTTGACCATGTTATTGGGGTACACTACACCTACTTGCATTAATCTGGCCTAAGTTGAATAGAAGAATAAGGGGAAAATGGACAGGCAAGGCCCAATCTTTCCAAGCCCACAAGAAATAATTTGAATGGAAAAGTAGGTGCATCACCTACTTAAATGTGTGGCCTAAATTAAAGACACATGTTTGGCTACAAAACAAGTACAAGAAAGGTGGCAAAAGGCCCAATGTTGTTAAGTCCAAAAAGGCCCAAGTGAAAAGTCCAAGTAGGTGGGTCACCTACCTGAAAAATTATGGCCCAGAATGAGTGAGAAAGTCGGCCAAAGCAGGTCACTTTCACAGGGATTGATATCAACTTTTTCCAACCATTTTTACTTTGCCAAAAATCTGATTTCTAGAGCTTTCTCTCTTCTCTCTCTTAGCTTCATACAATAACCATTAAATACCATTAGGGTTCTTGAATATTAGGGAGTTCAAGCTATTGGAAGGTGTAATTCAAGACAAGTTAAGGAGGACAACCTTTACCTTGAAGAATCCAAGTCTTAACAAGTGGTTGTTCTGTCCAGCAAGGTAAGCTACTGCAATTTTCTCCCTCTTGTTCTTGAGTTAATTAGGACACTTGGTATGTGTTAGTGAGTTGGAAATTGTTACTTTTACATGGTGTAATATTGGGGAGGATGTTCTGGTGATTAGTTCATGTTTGGACAACCATGGAGGGGAGTCCTTTTTAAATTCAGTCATGAGCTTGTTTGCGCACCTTAAAAGTAATGTTAACTTTTCAAGCGCCGGTGATCAGAAACCATGATTCATATTTCTTCTGTTACATTATTATGTTTAAGGATTATTTTATGTATGTTATGATAAGGGATGTGACTGGATGTGCGGGTAAGTTATGGAGACGTTAAAGGACTTAAATATTGCAGGGAGGTTTGGGGAGGACCTGATACGAAGGTTGTATAATATATAGACGCAATTTAACAGAAAGGGAAGGAAAGAAAACATTGACTAAATAAATTGCATGCTTACTGCTTGGTTACTATTTTGGTGAGATCAAGTAGCTCAAATTGATTGATTAGCTACTAATACTAGACTTACAACTTATTTTATTGTAGATCAGTAATCTGAAGAGAAGGAGCTTAAGTCATACTTTTTGAATTGTATAGCAAGGTATGTAAGGCTATTCGATTTCCTATTTCTTTGGCATGAATCAAACACTTGCATTATAAAAAGTAAGCTTTCGAAGTGCCCTTGGTAGTGACTGATCCATAGTTGCAGTTCCTACTCCCTAGAGCATTAAAGTGAGTACTCTAATATGAGTTTGTTACTAAATGTACGTGCTTACTCTACCAAGTATTAGCATGCAAGGTTTAAACTTGTTTCACCGTCAAAGTACCCTTGGCACGTATTTCCCTTATATAAATAAAAATGATCCTAGATTACACATGGTACATATGTTTGTATGTCGGATATATAATCTGCCCATATCATGCCAAATTGCTTCAATTATCTATATATTTGTCATCTTGTCACATGTTCATATGTTCTTTATTGGTTATTACTCCCATTGTGTTAGACTATAATGTTACCTTACAAGATCCCTACTTGCTCTATTGTATATTTTATATGTACTTACTTGGAATATGTATCCGTCCTTAAGTTGAATCTGCCACGTTCTCCTTTGGTTCCACTTTCATGTATACCTTGTATTTGATATTAGTTAGTGAGTATCCGACTATCATATAGAGTTCAAATCTCTTGGCTGAATGCTAAATGTCTTCACTTGATATGTGCTTCAATTTGAGATTTCAAAATGCTTAACTGAGTCATATGCTCCTAAGTATTACATGTTCATGTCACATTTGCTTCCCATATCATTGTTATTATCGTAAGTCCATAGTCATATGTCTTCTACTACTGGTCCATAGTTCCAAATCTCAACAATGATTATGACCACCAAAACAACAATCTCAAAAGAGATAATGATCATCAAAAGATTTATGATTATCCAAAGAACAATCTCGAAAGAGTTATGAACATCAAAACAACAATCTCAAAGATAAATAATTTAAGTGAAGCTATATGTATATTTATGGGTGGCAACCCAGGGGAAAATACCTAGGATGGGTTGATCCCAATTGGTATAGAAGGGTGGCAACTCAGGGGGGAAAGCCTAGCATGGGCCGATCCCAATTTGTATAAGAGGGTGGCAGATCAGGTGTGAAAGCCTTGCATGGGCCAATCCCAATTTGTGGAATTATGAGGACAACATCCCAGGGGTTAAAAAGCCTAGCATGGGGCAGCCTCTTCTACCACTGATCAACTGGTCATTTGTATCACACGTCTTATAAATATTATAATGCAAAGAAAAGTAAAGAAAAGAATGTAACATACACGATTCCACAAGTATAAGCAAATGTGGTCTCTAATCCTTATCTATTGCTATTTTGTTTCACTTGAGCTCTAATTTTACAGATGGTTGTATTATGCCTTACATATTCAGTACATTCTTTTGTACTGACGTCCCTTATTGGGGATGCTGTGTTTCATGCTGCAGGTACAACTACTCAATTAGTAGATCTCCCCAATAGAAGCACATGATACTCAGCGGTTGTTAGTGAGCTCTAGGTTGATTCGTGGCTTTGCCGAGTCTTTACTATGCGTATTTTATAGTGGTACAATCATGGATTCTAGTAGAGGCTTTGTAGACATTGTAAAGCTATCATCTGTATTCATAGTTTCACTTGTCACATGTATCGGTTCAACTAGTCAATATGTGTTGTATATGAAGCTTCTCATCACTAAATCTATCTACATAGTAGTTTTCTTTCTAATCATAGGTCACTTGTAAAGCATTTGTTCATATGGTACTTGTCCACCTTACCTAGGGTTAGGGTTTGACAAAAGTGGTATCAGAGTAGTTCGTCCTAGAGAGTCTACAGAGCCATGTCTAGTAGAGCCTTACTTATGAATGTGTTGTGCGCCACATTTATAATTAGGGGGCTGCTTGGACATTTAGGAAATGTTACCATCCTTCATAATCTAGATCGTGCAATAGAGTGAAGTTAAGAAGTCAATTTCCACTTGTACCTGATTATGTTATTCATATTATGTTTATGATGGTTAAGGTTAACGGTAGCTAAAATTTAAACATGCAACCTATAGAAAAGGATCAGTACTTATCAATATTTAGACTACATTGAGCTCATTTTATTCGACCGTCCCACTCCACAAGGTATGTAAAGGCTTTTATGTTATATGCATTTTAAGTTGCATTTTTACCATTTGTATCACATTGGTTCAATTGAGAAAGATATAGTATGGTTATCCATATACTTATAAATGATGGGTCACCTAGTTACATATATGAGCTGTAGCATTTTTAAGCACATATTCTTAAGAGGATGTATCCAACTCTTAAGTTCTATATTTCCTCCATATTTATAGGATGTATTCCTATAGAGGACACTCGTTCTTAGTCTGTGCTATACATAGAATTTTTGGTGTTACACATGTACTCTAAATTGATATTGTTGAACCAATTTCTTTTAGTTGGAAGAAGGCAGTGGCACAATATGATAGCTAAATGTATTAGTGCAATAGTGTTACTAGAGATACCCCTAATTGGCTGACAAGGCCTAAATTCTCACCATATATCATCCCGAATATGTTAATAGTTGGTTTTATATGGTATGTTCCAACCACCCCGAATAAGTACTAATAACATTTATATTCTTTTCATGATTATGAAACTTAGACCTAAGTGTGCTAATTACTGCAAATGATATATGTATGGCAGTTCCTACTACAATCTATATTTTGGCTATAGAGGATTAGTATGTGACCAAAGGGTTAAGGTTAACAAAAGGAAAATTGGATGGTTAGACCTAAATTGTGATTAGTTAGGTTGTACATAGTGGTGTTAGAGTACGTGAAGCTACTAGTTTTGATTAAAATGTACTTGTTAGACAGGAAGCATGTGAGAATGAAGCTTGAATGTCACATGCCGAATATGTACGTAGAGCATTATTCACATGTATAGACTTCCATAAATTTGAATAGAGCTACTACATGTTTCATTTAATATATGCGTGCAGTAATTTGTCAGTCATAGTCTAGTTAAGGGAGATGAAAAATTGATCATATGCTAGTTGTAAATTTGCTATCTTGCATGGGAAAGGAGTCAGAGCACCCTTACTTGTTTTAAAAAGATAAATCTATTAGTATCGCCAGACCTATCTAGTAAAGCCCAAAAGAAAATAATTCTAAGATTTTATGAATCATGACACAACTTTATAAGTACCTGACATTTACATGTAATTAGAGTTCATGTTTTATGGTGCGTTCAAGCTTCACTATTTATTTTCTATTTCGACCTTCAAAGGGCACCAGGCATTGAGCGTGATATAACACAAGCTAGTAATGAAGGCAAAGTTGACGTCAACCTTCCACTCTAAAAGATGAATTATTGAGGATTTTCTTTTTCTATCTTGACTGTAGTATTTATATTGACCTAGATGAAAGCCAAGTCCCAATATCAGAATACCTATAATAATTCTTAGGAGATTAAAGAGAGTAGATGGGGAAATCAATTGTATGTGTTTATGTGAGTAAGGAATATGAGCAGAACTATCCCACCTGTGACTTAACGCTTAAGACAATGTGTTTTCCCTTAATATGGTAGAGTGGTTCTATAGGATATCTCGTAGTTTCCAAAGATGGTTTGTTATATAATTATACATGCTGCATATTCCATAAATTATCTATTTGTATGTCATTTAACCTTTGTGGATCAGTTTCTCACATGTTACCCAATGTCATAGAATGCTTACATGTAAGTGTTATCTGCTTTAGATTACCCTTGTTTGTTGTTATATGTTTTTGTTGGACATTTTCCTTACATGTTAATTGTTGCACTGGTTACTTTTCACATGTCACTTGTCCATATTGTGTGGGTATTGCATGCTAATTGATCATATGCTATGGGAAAAATTAGTGCTCGTGGGTTATATGACTCGCATATCACTTGTTTACATGTCATATGCATCATAAACCATTTCTATGAATATTACATGCCTCGTAGCCTACTTGCTTAAACATTACAGGCCTTATAGCTTTTCTAGCCATGTTTCATGTGTTCACTTGCTCATATTTCGTAAGTGTACTTATTGACATGTTAGGTCACCAATCCATGCAATATAACACACTTGATTAATGTGATTTGTGTTCTGTAGTTCATATTTCATATAGTTTACTTGCTTACGTATTATATATTTTGTATCTTTAGTACTCATGCATCATGTGCTCATCTAGTCCATTTCCTACATTCCTTATAGTTCATTCGCTCACACGCTACCCAATGAACCATATGCGTGAGTACACAATATATTTCTATAGCTTAATGCCCGTATATTATGTGCTCCCTTTTGTGCTAATCTGCCTATATGTCATATCCAATGTGCCTTATTTATTTGTACACTATGCCCCTCTGTGATTATTGACTTGAGTTTTGAACATTTTAGGAAAACATTTCCTTGTATCATTATGTAGTGAAGATTTTGACCAGAAAAGGTTGGGCATATATGTAAATTTTATCACAACCATAGATAAATAACTTAGCATAATGCCTTATTTCAATGTGCGGTATAAAACTTTAGATTTTATATTAATAGTTATGCGTTCTTATAAGTCTCACCTCTGAAAAGCGTCATGAGATAAAAGAGAAGGGAAAGTAGATCCCCGATAGGTTAGGCTTATGATTTTGTATTCGTTCCATAAACAAAAAATTGGGAGATACTATAGTTTTTCTTGATTGTTAAGTCCCAGAAGCTAAGCTCAAAATGTTTAACCTCCATTGAAGTATTGTGGAAGGAATATAATCTAACATACGGTACTTGGGAATAGAAGATGGTAGAGATCCTAAGTACCCCTCCTCATTCTAAACATCAACATAATGATCTGAAATCATGTGGTCCCCTTATATGATCATGAATCCTACTAGCATTTGTTCATTTGATATGTCATTTGCATGTCTTGTGTCTAGGCATATTAAAGTCATTATTTGTATGAGTTCTACTTATGTATATTCAGTGAATTACATGGTCAAGAAAGGGGTTTAATTTGTCATATTATTATTTTATCAACCATATCTATTGAGACTTCATGCTAGACTTGTCTATACGTGTTTTAGGTTAGTCTATGGATTTTGGATAGTCCTAATTATAATGGGAACGCTCGCAAATCTCCAAATGAAATTCCAAGTTTAACCAAACTATCAGNGGGGGGGGGGGGAGGATGTAACACCCCGTATTCTACGTGTACTAGTTCTATTTATATAACTCTTAAAATTTTCCTTGTGGTATAGTTATGGACTCGGTTTCCTATGCAACTGGTGACAATAGAATAGATTTAAAGTGAACTGTCCGTAGATTTTAATGTGACCCGATTAAGTTTAAGTCGATGGAAGTATTTAAAATTGAGATCATAAGGTGGTATTTGAATCTAAAGTTTAAAGTGATATAGTGTATATAGGTTTTAAGTTCAGTTAAAGGTATTAAGGTCTAGAAATGGATTAAAATATTGAGGTGCTTGCTTGACTTCACTAATATAGTAGATGACAAGTAGGTGCATCACCTACTTTGACTTATTGACCAACCCAAAGGACCAAGTAGGTGCACCACCTACTAAGACTCTTTTGACCATGTTATTGGGCTAAGTACACTACACCTACTTGCATTAATCTGGCCCAAGTTTAATAGAAGAATAATGGGAAAATGGACAGGCAAGGCCCAATCTTTCCAAGCCCACAAGAAATAATTTGAATGGAAAGTAGGTGCATCAACTACTTAAATGTGTGGTGTGAATTAAAGACACATGTTTGGCTGCAAATGAATTACAAGAAAGGTGGAAAAAGGCCCAATGTTCTCAAGTCCAAAAAGGCCCAAGTGAAAAGTCCAAGTAGGTGGGTCACCTACTTGAAAAATTATGGCCCAAAATGAGTGAGAAAGTCAGCCAAAGTACCTTTAAAATGGATTGATATCAGCTTTTACCAGCCATTTTTACTTTGCCAAAAATCTGATTTGTAGAGCTTTCTCTCTTCTCTCTCTTAGCTTCATACAATAGCCATTAAATATCATTAGGGTTCTTGAATATTAGAGAGTTCAAGCTATTGGAAGGTATAATTTAAGACAAGTTAAGGAGGACAACCTCTACATTGAAGAATCCAAGTCTTAGCAAGTGGTAGTTCTGTCCAGCAAGGTTTGCTACTGCAATTTTCTCCCTCTTGTGCTTGAGTTAATTAGGACACTTGGTATGTGTTAGTGAGTTGGAAATTGTTACTTTTACATGGTGTAATATTGGGGAGGATGTTCTGGTGATTAGTGCTAGTTGGGACAGCCATGGAGGGGAGTCCTCTTTAAATTCAGTCTAGAGCTTGTCTAAGCACCTTAAAAGTAATGTTAACTCTTCAAGTGCTGGTGATCAGAAACCATGATTCATATTTCTTATGTTACATTATTATGTTTAAGGATTGTTTTATGTATGTTATGATAAGGGATGTGACTGGATGTGTGGGGAAGTTATGGAGACGTTAAAAGACTTAAATATTACAGGGAGGTTTGGGGAGGACCTGATACGAAGGTTGAACAATATATAGACGCTATTTAAGGAAAGGAAAGGAAAGAAAACATTGACTAGATAAATTGCATCCTTACTGCTTGGTTACTATTTTGGTGAGATCAAGTAGCTCAAATTGATTGATTAGCTACTAATACTAGTCTTACAACTTATTTTATTGTAGATTAGTAATCTGAAGAGAAGGAGCTTAAGTTATACTTTTTGAATTGTATAGCAAGGTGTCTAAGGCTATTCGATTTTCTATTTCTTTGGCATGAATCCAACACTTGCTTTACAAAAAAGTAAGCTTTCTAAGTGCCCTTAGTAGTGATTGATCCATTGTTGGTAGTGACTGATCCATTGTTGGTAGTGACTGATCCATTTTAGTCTATAGATTATAGCACAATTTTTAATCAACTTTTGCCATCATGCTTCATTCTTTCTCATGCTTCTACACATACATTCCTAACACATGCCGGTTCAACATAAATTAAGCAGTCTCTTGGGGAAAAAGAACAGAGGCAAGAAAACCCCAAGAGGGGATTTATGAGTTTAGTTACTCAGACTTCACCCTATCACTCAATCCATTTACCCCACCCCTAACAAAAATAGATGCGATTGTCCTCAATGCATACAAAAAATAGTAAAAGATAATGGATTGGGTGAAGCAAACCTGTGGTACATAGCGCCGAAGACTCATCAACAAGTGGGTGGGTCCGATTTCCTGGAGCCCGCTAGAACAATACTTGGGTCACCCTCATTAGTGCCTACATCATCCATCATAACACCCTCAGTAGTGCTCTCGATTACTCTAACTGCACCATCAATGGTGCTCACATCATCCCTCACAACAGGCAGGACCTCTACAACTGGGGCGGAACTTGATGCCCTCGCAACATTCTCACGCACCATCTGCTGGCGCAACTCTTCATCTAAAATTGAAGCCTTCTTAGCCTCCTTCTCCCGCCTACGCTGTCTCTTTTGGGATTTTTACTCCTCAGTGCAGCTAGAATGGTGCCTCTTACCTTTGGTACGAGTAGGCTCGGGCTCCTTCTCGGCGGTCCCACTGAATAAAGCATCCAACACCGTATCATCAGTCAATACAGTAGGTGCTGCCTATGGCTCAACTGTAACAGTGGCAAGAATGGCATCGACATCGGCATGTAGACTATCTAACTCTGCCCGAAAAGAGGACATATCAATAGTAGGAGTTGGCCTCTCTAGAACTCGTAGCTCAAAAGCATCGAGCCGCTTATGAACTGCTTGGACCTTTTGGTCCATTTTAGCCTCCATCCTCTTTTCTACTCTCTTTTCGGACTCAGTAATCAACTTCCGCATCCAGGGCTTAATATGGTGCAACAAAGTGGCCATTTGGCCCTCTAATTTCTGGACTCGGGCTAGTGGTATAACAGTGGCTCCAAAAGGTGGAGTGGCTCTGGATGAGCTCGGGGCCTAGCTAGTGGCCTATGAGGAGGAAGTCGGTGCATCATTTGGAGGTGCAGTCCCATCCCCCTGCACCTACTCTACAACATCTACCAAATCATTTCCCAACGATACGTCAACCCGAGGTCCTATGTGCGAAGTTGCCACATTCGCCTCATCCTGGAATAACCCGATGTCTAGAGTCCCTGTTGCATGGACCAATTTGTCACAGTGCCAAATCGGCACTCCAACGTCCTTGCATAGCTGAAAGATCATACCTAGAAACAGGTAACAAGTAAAGGTCTTAAAGGCCCTCTCATGTATATCCATCAGTAGCATGTGGCCAAAATCAATTTCAATCCCTGCGACCAATGCAAAAACCATTATTGCTTTAGCCCATGTAACTAGGTTGTTAGCCTGCGTCAGTGATATTCTGTTTCGTACCAAGAGCCAAAAGAACTTGACCACCAGAGTTAGGGTGGCCTTTCGAATTCCTAACCGGGGTGAAGCAACCCATTCTGCTCACTCCCCGTCCAGGGCCATATGCCTAGCAAGCCACAATAGGACAACCTCCCTCTGATCCGCATTACGAGTGAAGGCTGGTCCAGTCTGCATGATATTCTACCTATAATCAAAGTCAGCCGTGTAGGGTGTCCAAGCGCTCCCAATGCTAGGGTCGTATAAGAACCTGCTGATTGTGGCACGAGAGATCTGCACCCGAATACCTTAGACAATAGTAAAGGTGAGCGGGTCCTGGGATGTGGGCTTGGACCTCTTGTCGATAGAGCCTCGGAGGGTGGCAGCATAGGAGGCATAAAACTCCCGCACAATCTCCTCGCTGTAAGTCCCGGGGTCTCAAGCCATCCACTCACATTTGTGCCATTGAAATAATCGGTGGATCTCTGGCATAGTGTGTAGACTCTCGATGAGAACTTTGCGCTCCTCAGTGATAAGTCGGGCCATCCTCCCTTTTCATTGAGCATCTTGGCATTTCGATAGATCTGCCACTGCCTCTCAACACACCACCTGTTTGGTTCCCCTTCCACTGGGTTAGGATAATTGTTTTGTGGGATTTGGACGGTGCCCAAGCTAGTGGCCTCATCAAATGAGGCATCCCCATCATGTTCATTGGACCCGGTGGCGGAACAGGAAGCAGACCTGGTAGTAAAGTTGGACTCAGACCTCGTCGGTGACCCGATCAGCGTATCCTCCTTGTCAGACTAGGAGGCAGCGACTATGTCAAGAATCACCTTCTTGGACTGGGTTTGAGCAGTCCGGGGAGCTGTGGGTGAATAGTCGGGGTCCTATTGTAACACCCCAGAAATTCAATGACTTAAGTTAGAGCCTCACCTTATGAATAATGACTTAAAAATAGTAAAATTGATGTTTCTAAACCTAAATCAATGCAATTGACTTGGTTTGGAAGAGTAAAAGTCTAAACATCAAGAAACGACCACGACATCCGAAAACTAGAGAAGAATGTGTTCTAGTGTGTCCTTAGGTTTTGGGCAGGTTTGGGTGTGTCGTATGATGGTATAATCTTGTAAAAAGGTTTAAATTAGGTAAATATATGTTTATAGGGTCAAAAGTTTTGAATACAACTCCCCGGGGCCACCCTAAGGGGCCTCGAGGAGGACCCCAACCTTGGCCAAGCAAGCTGCCAAGGCAGCTTGCAAATTGCACTTGGAGGGAATAGCTTCGCATCGCGGACTAGCTCCCCCAAGTAGCAAAAAGTTAGATCGCGACGAGGACTCTATTGTCTCAAAATTTAATTCCAAATATCTTCAGGGAACAGCTCCGCGTCGCGGACTTGTTCCACGACGAAAATGCAGAAATTCATAACTCAATTTACTTCATTAAAGAGTCCAACTAAGTGATGGGTATTTAGGGTACTTTAGAGGACGTGTATATAATGATTTTAAAGTCAATTTACCTCACTTTTATCACTCAAACACAAAACCCCAAAGATCTAAACCTAAAGTTCCTCCTTCTCTCTACTCTCTCTCTCTTCTCAAGAACTCCATTGAAGAAGATTGGAGCTTCAAGAAGAAGACCAACTCTCCAAGGTTTCAACTTGGATTTTCGTGGTTAATTCGTCAATAAGGTATGGTTGCTTATCACTCTTGGGATTCCTTTCCCTAAGAGGCCCCTTCAAGATGAATTTCAAAATCTCCAATTTCTAGGTTTCAATCCAAAAATGTGGTCTTCTTTCTAAAGTGAAATTGATGTTATAAACTGACTTTGATTGATGTTATATGAATAATTATGGATGAATTTATGTTGTATTGGTGGTTTCTTGAAGAATTCCCCATGAGACCCATGTTACTCCTTATTTTCCTAATTCTAACCCTAGTTTGTGTTGGATATTGATTGAAGGCTATGAATTGAATGTGATGTTATGTAATTCATGTTTGTATGATGATTCTACCCTAGGTTATGTATAATTTCTATGAAATTAGGGTTGAGTCTTTGAATGAAGCCTTGAAGGCTATGAAGGGAATATGTCAATTGCTTATATTGGTGTTGATTATGTTATTACTTCATGAATTACCTTGTATTATGTATTGGTTATGAATTGTGGGTAATTGATGTATGGATATACCACAAAGGGTAAGAAGGTATGAAGGTTGGTTCTTCTTTGAAATCAAGTATGAAAGGTGAATTACTTAGATTGTAATGATGCTATACCTAATGTGTTGTTGTGGTGTTAATGACCTAGTTTCCTCATCCTTAATCCTCTACACTTGAATTAGTTATGAAGTATGTATGTATGTTATGGTATGATTGCTATATGATTGAAAGGTAGTTCTCATGATTATAATGTAATGTAAAGTGAAAGGTTTACTCACTTGCTAATTGTTTCTAAAGTTAAAGGATTGTTACTCACTTATGAACACATACGAGCTATTATGGTAAGATGGCATAAGAGTCTAGTAAAGGCTAATGTGAACTTATGTGATGACTAAAGTTGATTACAAAAGGGAATTAGATGCTTAGCACCGAAAGGGCATGTAAATGAGATGGGGGTCTCATGTTTAGTAAGTTCGGCTGCCCACATGGGTTTCCTCACGTTTAGCAAGTCCGAATTACCCACGATATATGTTATCTCATGAGATGGAAACCCTCACGTTTAGTAAGTTAAGGGTTTCTAGAAGCAATCTCCTTGACCCCTTACTATGTGCCCACATAGGACTCTAGCTTAGTGGATCCACCTGGATAGCTATGTACGAATGGTTACACTTTAGGCAAGTAATAACCCTCTCTTTTCGGTGTGGGAGTAGAACACCAGATTTCATGTAGCTCTCATGGTCTATGTCTGTTATTGCAATATTTCCCTAATGTAAAAGTAAATGAAGGTATGAAAGGTGTGACCTCTTACTAGGGCTTTCTTAAGGGTTTCTACATAGTGTAAGAGAGGGTATGGGACTTCTCTTGCACATTGAACTTGTGGGATCTAAGAGATGGTTATAGTAGTGTTCTCTTATGATTATGATGATTACGACTTATGTATGTTGAAGCTATGTTATGTATGTTCATTATGAATATGGTAAGTTATTTTGAAATATGATCTTATGAATGTATGCATGACGTAGGTTGCTGAATGTGATACTTGGCTTTGTAAAGGGTTATGGGGTTCTATTCTTAGCATTGCACTAGTATTGCTTGGGTTGTCTACATGTTGAGATGATATTATTTTGGGTTGGACTATGATGCTTACTTTGTGTATATTGGATTTACTTGGTAAAAATCATATTTTGACTAAATGTCTTTTTATGCATGTTTCAATGGTTTTTATGCATAGTAGCCATACTTAGTACGTGTGTTGTACTAACCTATATTTTCTCCCTTTTCCCCAAACATTTAGGTTCGGGCTGTTGAGGATTCAAGCTTACTTCTCAAGACACTCGGAGTTGCTTCCCCAAGTTAGTGAGTCCTCAAGTCCGAGGACAAGACCCTATGATCTAGCTTCTATGTTTAGTTCTTTGCTTATGTTGAAAGACATGGTTTGTAACGACCCGAAAAATGATATAGTGAAACTAGAGCCTCACATGTGAGTTTGGAGTCGAGAACTTAATGAAATGGTTATAATTGAATTTGACCCAAAAAGTTCTTAAAATGTGCTTCGGAAGTTACCGGAAACTTGTTTAACTGTATATAAAAAGATCCGTTTCGTTTTTCGAAAATCCGACTTCATATTCTCGTTTAGGGGGTCAAATTGAGTGGGAAATGGGTCTAACCCAAATTTTAGAGCAACCGTATCAAAATCCAAAATTTCCAAGTGAAGCCTTTTTCGAGGGTCTACTTTGGAGGGTCATATCTCCTAGCACACAAATTATTTGGTGGCCAATAATATATCCATGGAAAGCCCTTGGAGTTAGCTATCTAACGCACTTCGTTTCACCTCATTCGGAGTTCG